>NC_056726.1:1215857696-1215925196 GCF_019279795.1 Protopterus annectens
CCAAGTCACCTGCTCTGAAAGGAAGAAAACTTGATCCCAAAAGCAGATAGCATCTTTCCTGCTCACTGCAGGTAATAGTGTCTTTAACAGATGGCCCAAACAACACAAGAAATAAAGATAAGAAAGAATAAGTATAATAAGAGACAAGAAAAGCACTAGACTTATTGTCACCCATATCGAGACCAGGAATCCATGTCATACCAGCTAAGCGGCAAACGAGATCTGAGGAAGCCAAATAGATGGTGGAGTGGAGCATTATGGGTAGAGAGAGCTTGAGACTGAAATGTAGCAGAGTTGGATCTGAGATTCAGATCCGTAACTCAATACTGAGGAAGAATAAAATGGACAACATCAGATGCACAGTTTCTATCACATCCAATGAGATCCTAGGATCTGACACTGTCTTAGCTTTGCTTGGATCTGATGCTGTCAGGTACCATAATCTCTTAGGATCCAAGGCAACTCTGGGACCTGTGGTTGGCTTGGTCAAGGTTGGATCCAAAAGAATCAGATCTGAGACATTATATCTCTTCTCACATGGCTGTGATGAGACTCCCGGAGAAGCAGAAAGGGCTTGCTTTTTTGCTCCTTTGAGCTGCCAAGGTTTGAGGGGGTGTGAGCCCCAGAAGAAGGCAATGATGCTGGCAAACTGCCCTTCAACATAAGCTTATTTCTTCTGTCAGACAAGTTCCAGGGATTAAAGGAAGCACAGACTGCACAATCCACATTTAAATGAGCTGTCCCTAAACAACAGAAGCATTTCTTCTGGGCATCCGAATAGAGGATCTTATGCCCACAAGAAGTGCATCTCTTCAAGCCGGTTGGTTTGTCCAACATCTTTAATACAGGCAAATCGCTGAACCAAGAAAAAACAGGAAATATGTCCACACACACACACACACACACACACACACACACACACACACACACACACACACACACACACACACACACACACACACTAAGCAACAAAGTTAAACTGTAAATCAAATAAAGACAATGTTTACTAGCTATTATAGCTCTTTTTTTGCTACCAAAGTTGAAAAGAAAAGTGCCAATGTCATGAACAAAAAAGCTGAAAAGGAGTAAAGGGAAGCAGTGCCTAATGCCTGAGGTTGACTATAAAGGAGGGAGAATGGAAAGGATAACAACAACAATAAATAGAATTCAAAGTTAAATTTGACCTAGCTCACAACATCCCACTGCAGACTTAAAAACCACATCTGGATGCAATTTTGGCAAATGAGATCTGAGGAGTTAGGCAAGGTATGATGCATTATGGGAAGAGTAAGACGTTCGACACTTAGGTCCAGAAGTCTAGGAAATGCAGCAGAGTTGGATCCAATATCAGATCTGAGACCCAACAGTGAGGAAGAATGAGAAGGGCAACATCAGATCTGTGCTTATCTCTGGATCTTCTGTCCCAAGCATCTCTACCTCAGATCCTCCATCATCAGATTCAGTGGTTAGGAGCAATATTCTGGTTTATTATCTGAAACCAGTGACTCTGGGTTCTCCTTCAAAGATCCTTCAATCTACAACTTCATCCAGACCCACTTCCTTGGCTTCCTTGGCTAGGTCTTCTCGAAGTCTCAAAGAGGTTGATATGGGCGGGATGATGCCGAAGTTTCTCAGGGTACAAATTCAGATGGGGGTCTTGCTATCTCTGTCTCATCTTGGATCCATGATTGCTCTGCCATATACTTTGCAGACTCCTTCTCCGATCTGACACTTGGCTTCGGAACCCCAAGATCCCAGATACCTGAGAGAGTCAATGTTGGATTCAAGGAAGCTCTGTTCTGATTTTGTTGGATCACAGTGGGTCTCAGATCTGAGACATCAGTGCTGGCTCCAGGGGATTTGCCTTCAGCTCTGACTTTGTCAAATCTGTCACTTCCCCTTGGGGCTTTGGCTCTTGATGGCTCAGGTCTGATTCTGTCTGGACGCCTTGGATCCATGGTTAGCTTTCCTCCCTCTCCACCAGTGAATTTAACTCCAAGGGAGAGGGAGACAAGCCCCCCCAGGGCCGTTGGCCTTTCAGGTTGCAGAAAGGGCCTTCTCTAGGATCAGAGAACCATCCCTTCACATGCAGGATCTGTCCAGTCCATCAGACCTCAGTAGTGAGAACATCACTCCTGCCATAGGTCAGCCTGCCTCAAGAGCCTCCAGACTGCTTCCCAAAGGGAGTCCCTGCTTCTACCGATACCTGCCCAGAACATCCCACAGAGGAGGTCCCTTGAAAGAAAAAGTGTAAGAGGAGGCATAAATACTTCCCCATAGAGTCCCACACTGAGGACAGAGATTTCGATGATGAAGAAGGACCTGCCCAATCACCACCTGAAGACGTCTCCTTCACAGACATCCTAGAACTCCTAAAGCAGAAAGGTGGCTAGTCCTCCCAACCTCCTTCTTCTGAGGAGTTGGTGTTCCTGGAGGCTTTCAGGGTGGGCCCATCTACATCCTGGGTGACTCCTCCGACAGACAAGCTCAGAAATTTAGTTTCCTGCTGGGCTTGGAAGGAGCTGGACACAGTAGAACCTATTCCTAACTGCCCAGACAGGTTCCTCAGTCAATCCTTTGACTGTCTACACTGGTGCAAAGGCATCTTGGTAAATGCCATCATTGTGTCAGCAGCCACAAAAAAGGAGCTAGCCAAATAGAGCTCCACTATTTATCTGCCAAACAAGGAGTCCAGGGTGATGGACAGACATGTAAAGCATATTTACACCCAGCAACCTTTACAATGAAGTAGTTAAACTATTTGGCACACTTCAACCAATTGCAGAAAAACCTGGTTAAAGAGCTAACCAACTCTCTTGCTAAGACCATGTCAGAGGTGGACTTGAAGAAGATTTCTCCCCAGCTGGTGATCTAGCTTCCCTTGCAAATTCCTCAATCAGGTTGATTTTGAATACCATAGAAGGCACCTCACTAGCAGCCAGTGCAGGCATAGCCATCAGGAGACAAGCCTGGAGACAGGTTTGAGACTTTGTAGAACCCTTCAAGGTGTCTTTCATTAATGCCTCCTTTGCTGGTTCCTCCTTGTTTGGACTATTGCTGAAAGCTGCTCACTGTGGGTAAGCGTAAGAAAGAAAGATCTTGTCTGCTGTGGGGATCAAGTTTACTACCCTTCAGAGGACCTTTTCTAGGAACCAGAGAGGTGGCAAGAAGACTTGGTTCAGGATGTCTCAAGGATCTTACCAAGGCCCGCATGGCAATACTTACTCCAGGGGCAAAGGGGGGGGGTCAAGCATAGGCACCACCCAGAGGCAAAGGGGATCTGCAAAATAAGAACTTCAGGGAAGCTTTCTCTGATAAGCCCTATAAGTGTTCCTTAAGTGTTGCCTGACTGCCCATCTCTGGAGGCAGTCAGGGGATGTTTATCTCCGCACCTAGATGTTTGGATATATACAACGAACACTTGGGTGCTAAGCATAATATTCACAGGCTACTATATTCCCTTTTCCCCTTCTCCTCCAAATCCCAGAAGGTTACTCCCTGATGTTCCACCCATTCAGAGGGAGTACTCAATTCTAGAAGTTCAAAAATGTTTACAAAAAAGAGTCATCCAAGAGGTCCCAACTGAGCAGATAGGATTCTTTTTGGTGCCAAAGAAAATGGGGGATCCAAAATGAATTCTGGATCTCAGCAACCTAAATTAGTATGTCAAGAAGTCAAACATTCTGGATTGTTATGGTCTAGTCCATTCTGCTGCTTCTACGCAAGGACGATTAGATGTGCTCTATAGATCTCAAGGACACTTACTATCACGTCAAAATAGACAGATGCTTCAGGAGATATCTGTGCTTTCGGGTGGGAGCCAGTCATTACCAGTTCAGAGCACTGCCCTTTGGACTCACCACAGCCCCCAGGTGATTGCCAAGTGTATGGCAGTTGTAGCAGCCCACCTGAGGCTGAAGGTATTCCAGGTTTTTCCACATCCAGACAACTGGCTCCTTACTGCACCAATGAGGCATCCACTACTACAAGACAAGGATTATTATTACAATAAACCTGACAAAATCAAGCCTGATTCTGGTTCAGAATCTAGAGTTCATAGGAACACAGCTGAATACTATTACTCAAGTGGCATCTCCACTTTAACATCATATAATATCCTTAAGACAACAGGTTCAGGACTTACTAGATCTTCCTAACCAGCCCCAGTAAGGTTGATACTAAGAGCATTGGTGTCCATGACTTCAATCATTCTACTTCCCTTGGCAAGACTTTTATGCGAGTTCTACAATGGACTCTGGCTGTTCAGTGGTCCGTTCTTTACCAAAAGCTATCTGTTCCCATCAAACTAACTTCAACCTGCAGACATTATCTCCAGTGGTGGCTGCAGTCAGATAACCTATATCTGGGCAGACCATTTGCTCTCTCTCCTCCAATAGCCACAGTGACCATGGAGGCTTCCCAATTAGGGTAGGTGCATTACAAGGTCAACTTCCAAGACCATGTTGCATACCAATGTCCTTGAGATGAGGGCAGTCCTTCTAACACTGCAAGCATTTCAAGATTTTCTCCCTCTGGGGACTATTGCTATACATAGAGAGAACATGTCAGTGATCTGGTACATCAACAAACAAGGCAGAACCTGATCTTACCCATTATGCAGACAGGCCATAAGAGTTTGGGAATGGGCGATCTGTTTAAGCCGCTAACTGCAACACATACTCTGGGAAAACCGCCACATTGCCAGGCAGAATCAGCAAATCCATTCTGACTCCTCATGACTGGGCCCTCCATCAGTCAACAGCGAACAAGATTTTCAGCCACTGGGGCCAACCTTGTTGCAATATTTTTGCCTCTCCCCTAAACAACAACTGCAACAAGTCCTTCACTCTGATCACCCCAGAGGGGGAGTCACAGAGGGATATTCTAGTCCATGATTAGCACCCAGGTCTCCTTTATGCTTATCCCCATCTAACCTTGATCCCAAAATTTCTACAGAATGCCAGCAGGTTGAAGTAATCCTCATTGCTCCCTTCTGGCCTCATCAGGTATGGTTCCCCTTTCTATGATCTTACCTCAAGTATCCCTCATGGATACTAGATCCCATACAGGACCTCATTACTCATCTGTCAGAACACCCGCACCCCAGTCTCTAGACCCTTGGATTGTCCAAATTGTTTCTCTACTTCCAGTAATTTTAAGAAAGTCAAGGCTTACTCCCCCAGTCTGCGACATAATTTTGGCTTCTCAAAAGGCAACCATGAAAAAAGTCTATAACAGCAAGTGGAGGAGGTTTCCTATCTGAACCTCAAAGGAAAATGTGGACCCTTTCTCAGCTCCTGTTTTGGCCATTCTTCTTTTCCTTAATATTCTTTTTCAGGAAGCACCCAGTTTTTCTACTATAAACTTAACTAGCTGCTATATTTAATTTCCATGCTGGAGACATTTTTTCCTGTCTTTCTACTTCCAAATTATGTAAAGCATGCATGAAGGGCATTTTTTACTTAGACCTTCAATAAAAGATCCTTTACCTCCTTAATATCTTAAGATTGTTCTTCAAAGCCTTACCCAGAAGCCCTTTGAAACAGCTGACAGTTGTGACATGAATTTTCTTCCCTGGAAGACAATATTTCTGGTATCCAGTACTACAGCTAAGAAGGTATCTAAACTTCAGTCCTTATCAGCCAACTCTTCTTTCATCATTTTCAGTAAAAACAGAGTTTCCTTACTGACTAACCCTTCCTTTATGTCAAATGTAGCCATGGAATCAAACATTAATCAAGCTATTCAATTGCCATTTTTCTTCCCAAATTTTTCTAATAAAGGAGAGTATATCTTGCATTTCCTTGATGTTCAGAGACAATTATTCGGTATTTTACTCTAGCAGTTCTGATGCTATTTGTTTTGCAGATGTGCAAAAGGTTCATCAAAAAGAGGTCATGGGATACCCTGTATGCCAGGCAAAGATCGCCTTTCAGAGGTCTATATTATACAGAATAAAAGGAACAGGGCTTTGGGCTGATCAGCAAAGGACACTGTTTACCCCTGTATTTTTTTGTAATGAACATATGTAGATGTTCCAGTTGCTGCATGTGGCTGGATAGGTGGATACTGAAGACTATAGATGGCTCTGATGAGAACTGAGTAGAGTGGATGATGACTTCTCTGGACCCAGATGCCATACCATTGCTTACAAGCTGAGGAACAAAGAAGGATTTTCTTACTACCTTGGACACATGCTGGTTAAAATGCTAGATTACTACCTACACGAGTTCCCAGATCCCTGACTAGTGAATCAACTTTTAAAGGTGTTTTATTGATGACGTAGTTACCTGGGGTGGCAGAGTTCCCAAAAGGTACTATAATGCATTCCTTGGTAGTGAGTTTTAATCCATGGCTTTAGCACCAAGCATTTGTCTGTATTAGACCTTCCTGAAGGGTGTTCTCATCTTGGGGGGATTTAATGACTGCTCATAGTTTGCAATCATCTGGCAAACAAGGTCATCTAAAGTCCTTTGACATTGGTTTTGTCATTCGAGAAGAAGATGCTAAAGAGGAGTGGTCCCAGCACACAGCTGTGTGTGACTTCACTGGTGATCAGCCTCTTTGTGGAGTTGCCTCACTGATTCTAACATCCTGGGTCCTATTAGTGAGCCAGCTAGCTATCCAGTGTGCTATAAAGGGGTTTATACCTAGTTCCATACATTTGTTGAAAATGCTTGAGTGGGGTAATGTATCAAATGCTTTAAGCCAGATCTAGTCAGGCAGTAGGCACCATTTTACTCTCATCCATTGCCTCAGTGGCTTTTTCAAAGAAGTTCACCAGATTCAGTAACATGACCTTCCTTTGCCAAAGCTAAACTGGGATGGATCAAGTGTCTGCAGGTTTCATAGGTTCACAGGTATTTACTAGGCTAAAGACCACAAGGGCCTTTTTAAGCCTAGCCATGCATCCAAAATCTCTGGCAAGTTCTTGTACCTTTGATAAGTGTAAGCAGGGACTTGGGAGATGAAACATTTACAAGCAAGGGCCTGGGACATGAACCATTTACAGGTTGCCTGTGTCCATTAAAGACATAGGTGCCAAGCCAGGGATGAATTTCCTGTTCTCCATCCAATTGTCCAAGTTACACTTGAATTGGGTTAGGGAGGAACTCTGCTTTACATGGATAGGGAGCCTGTTCCAGAGATGGGGTGGTCTCTGGGATACAAGCTTGTTTTCTATGTCCTTGTTGATAATTTCCATGACAATTCTTTCCATGGCTTTACAAATAAAACTAGTCAGACTAATGGGTCTGTAGTTTCCTGGATCTGTTGAAGGTCCTCCTTTATGAAAGGGAATGAACACTGCACTCCTCCATTCATGTGGCACAAAGCCTGTTTCGAAACTACAGTTAAATAATGACTCCAGGGGTCATGGGAAGTCATATTTTGGACTATTCAGGAAGCATCCTAGCATGTTATTGGGGCCCATTGAGGCCGTGTTCTTGGCTTTTGTGAGTGCAGCCAGTACATGCTCCCTAATTATAGTTGGAGGGGGGAGGTTTGAGGGTATCTTTGAGGGGATGGTTGGAAGTGAGAGGCAGTTAAAGTTAGAACTAAATTTGTCCACTAACAGGTTTGCTACATCACCGGGCTCAGTGAATGAAGCACCATTAACCACCAGTTCAGCACTTTGCTGTTTGCTGTCCTTGAGGTTTCTGACATAGATGTAGAAGGCCTTATGGTTATCTTTCACTGGGGAGCCCATTTTAATCCCAAAGTTGTCTTTGCTTGACCTAATTAGCCCTCTTAGTTGCCTATTTACTTTGATGAGAGAGATTCTATTTTTACAGGAATTAAGCTTCCCGATTGTTGCCATTTTTTTCCTTTTGTTGTATATCCTGTTTAATTTGTGAAGCCACCAGGGTAGTTTGTTTCTAGGGCAAGTCTCGGGTTTACTTCTGGTAGGTACAGAAGCCTCTGTGCAGCCACTGGCATGGCTATACAGTGTTTGAGAGCAATTCGGCATAGGCTGCTGTGTTCTATGGGTTTGGAGAGGCATTGAATTTTGACAATCCATCACTTAAAAGGTTATTTACCTTTGAAAAGTTCTTGTTACTAATTTAAATGGGATTACAGAATTGATTTTGATTTCGATGGGGGCAACTTTATGATCAGACCTTATCATGGATTATGAGACATGGGGGGGGGGGGCTGCAGTGTTCTCCCATATTTGTAAGCACGAGGTCCAGTATGTTGAGCCTCTAGTGGGTGTACTCTATTTGGTTATGGGTGTTTGTATTTACGAAGTCCAGGAATTTCTGTGCCTGTAGATTTGAGGCTGTGTCGGATTCCCAGTCTGTTAAGGGATAATTAAATTCTCCCATAATAAGTAGGGTGTTACTTTGGATGGGATGTGTCTCCAGTACGTCATTGTGAGCTTCTTTGGACATGGAGGGTGACCTACAGCTGTCTAGGATATGGTATGGGATGTTATATATGGTGATCTGAACCTGCAGGAACTCCAGTGCATCATCCTGTTTGACCATCCTAGAGGTATGCTTGTTATTTTTGTATACTGAGACATCTCCTACTTTAACCCTTTTCTGTGCAGCTACTAGTTTAAAAGTGTGGAAGGCACTGCAACCTTGCACTGCCGGGGTGCTTTCTGACACTTTAAAACCATATCTGGGTAACTGCACAGATGACTAGAGGGGGTGTAGTTTTTTGTTTAGGCTCCTGGCATTTAGCAGTAACACCTTCAGATTCAGTTGAGTTGATTTTGCTATGTTGGTAGGTCTGTCAATTTGACATTGCCTAAAAAGGCTCTATGGGGTGGATAAGGTCTTAGCCAGTATTTGAAACTCTAGTGGGGAGGGGTGCAGACCACCCTTGGAAAAGCAATGCGGTCTGCTAACCATGTCCTCTCAAGCTGACAAATACTGGTCCCCCTGACAATGACACCAGAAAGACTGACATTTTGTAGCATCATCATCGGGTGATGGCAATATGATGCTCAATGCTTGGCTCATACCAGCCTGAGATACATAGTCTCAAAGCTCCATAATGTCTCTTCATATAATCTAGGGAGGCACATCTCAGGGCATTTACACCTACATGGACTATGATGGAATACACAGGTGTAACTACTTGAGTGCATGCATGATTTGGCAGATTTTGGCTACAGATAAACAACAAACAGTTATATTCTGCTTGTCCAGTCTGGTTAGAGGGGCATTAGTACATCTTACAAAGAAGTCCCCTATGATGAGAGTCCTGGGAAGTGTATTTGCCTGCGTTAGATGACATAGTGTTTAAGGCTCCACTGACAGTGACAGTATGTCTGGTGTTAGCTGTTGTTTTTCTGAGTGCTTCTGGGCTTGCTGAGGCATAGCTTTGACAGCGGGTGATCTACATGATCTTTGTTTAGGAAGATTGCTTTTAAATGCCTCAGCATACGTTAGTTTATTCATGTATTCTGTGTGTGCGGTTTCGATAACCTGATATGCACCTGTAAGCAAAAATTTAGCCACCAGTGTCACTGTGTAGGTACACCTCTTGCATACAGTGTTTCTTTATGGATTAAGTGGTTGTCAATTAACATGATGCAATTGCTATATTGTCTCAGGATGCCCTCGTCCACTAAGCTAGCTACACAGACGTTTGGAAATTACATGTCCATAATCTTCATTCCTTTGATTTGTGAACTACAAGGGGTGGTATATTGTGGTTAGAAAGCTATTATGGGTGCTTTATTATGCTAAACAGTACTACATTCTACTAACTTTAATGTTTACACAATACTGAATTCAACTAAATCTGTAGGTACTGCCTTTTGACTCCCAACTAGCTGCTCTAAGCTTGTTAGTGCACATAGTATTAGCACTACATTGCTGCTTTACTAGGTACAGTTTTATGAATCTTTCTTTCTAGGTATTTGCTACAGTACAGGGCATTGCTAACCCACAGAAATGTGCAAACTTTAAAGCAAGACATAACAGAAAACTAATGAGCCCTCTGGCCAATAAAATGACTATGCAATGAGTCCTTCTGTGTATTTCTCAATGAGCTAGGCCAGGCAAATGCCTCCTGCCACAAGATGAATAAACCCAGTCCTGTTAATGTAAAAACACAGTAGAAGAGACCCACAAGTGTAATGCCACTACAAACAACTAGCTGAAAATCCCCTGTTGAAAGAATTTCAACAGTCTTAAAGCAGTAACAGCGTGAGGAAGAGCATTTTTTACATTAAAAATCAGTGAACTGTAGGAAACAATACTGATCAATTAAACTAACAAGTGTGATTTAGCAATCAAAGGAACTTAAGTTTGCCTGGATGGCACTGGATACAAGTAGAACATGTCTTGAATGCAGGCTAGGCCTCCAAGCTTGCCGAGCTCCTGGAAAATGAATAAGAGGTAATATGTAGTACAGGAGGTTTATTCAACAGCAGTACTGGTTAGCTGGGTGGGCACTCACTATCAAGGATCTAACGAAACAATGGTTGGGAAGAATACATAAATCTTATTATACAAAGCACCCCACTGGCCCCCTTCAAAAGAAATCTTGATGAGTTGATGGGAAATAGAAAATTCACCACAGGGATCACTCCAGTGGTTCTACTCAACAGAGACACTAGGAACCAAGGTCGGGTGGCACGATGCCAGGGTAATCCTATGGGCTAAGCTTGTAAAGGCTCCAGGGCCATTAGCCTAGTACACACACCTATGAGCCTATAAATAGGTTATACAACAGTCAATAGAAAAAAAAAGAGGGGAGGGAGGGGCTTTGCAAATCAGATTACCATAAGAGGTGGATGCCACAGACCCAGCCTTACAACAAGGAACAAGAAGGCTAGCTAGAGAGGCATCCAATCAATTAAAGCCAATATTGGAGCTCTTTCAACAACTTTAGCTTAATGTGTTACTGGGGGATGGGGAAGTCCAAGAATGCAACTTTAAGCAGGTGAAAGATGAGCAGAACATAAAAGCCCTGAAGCACAAACTGGAGCAGAGGCAATACTCTCACATACTGACTTTCTACTACAATTTAAGGCACCACATTATGCAGAAATTTACCAGTAACACCGTTTATGGGAAAAATGCAATAATAAATAACCAAAGCTCAAACTCTCACAGGACTACACAGGTCTTCCACCACAGTGAATTAAACTACAAGACTATGACCCATCAGGGCTTAAAACACAAACAAATAGCTTTTACAAGCAATGCTACTTGTGGAAATAGAAGTAAGGAATAACACAAACTTCCCACAACTGTTAATAAACAACACTAAGGTCCCACAACAATAATAAAAATGCAAACAGATGAAACACAACAAAGTACAGAGTAATATAACCACACAGCTCACTAAGTATAACTGAAATATTTAAGAAAAAATTGAAACTTTTTTTTTTGAGAAGCTACTTATTCATAGTTCCACGTTTCTCCAAGCCTTGTATAAGGCTAGGGTTGGATTTAATGTTCAGCAGCAAATCATGGATGTATTCATGTACAGCAGGAAGAGTAGCCCTCTGGAGCCTCAGACTATCTCTGGTGTAACATTCCATACATGCCTGTGCCTCCATGATGGCCCAAAACATGCATCTGGTGACACCTGCTGTGGCACTTCTGCCAGGGGTATGACGGCCAGCAGCCCTCCTACAAGCACCCCTGTATATCTGCATGTGTGGTACCTTGCCAGTCATCTGGCTATGGCTGCTGTGTACAGACATACTTGCCATAGTCACCACTCTTCCCTGTCCCATGACACCACCTGCCAACTGTCCCTCATCTATGGCCACTGTTGATGGGGTATGAATAGGCATTGTGACTGTGTGCGGGGATGGGGTGGATAAAAGTGGGATGTCAACCAATGGCACAGATTCATCCCCTGACAACCCTGCCTGTGCCTCACTATGCCTATCATCACTGTCAGAGTCTGTATGGACACTAACATCAGTTTGCCTGCAGGAGGGACCCTGACCCACCTCGCCACCTGTGAGGGGTTGACAAGAAATGTAAATTAAGACCTGTATGCTATGGTTTATTTCTACACACACACACACACATACACACACACGCACACACACACACACACACACACACACACACACACACATGCACACACTTACAGGTGAGGTGGCACAAAGATATTACACAGACCTCTCATTACCCAACAGTCAACATGCATGACATATGGCACTCAACAGCATGCACTGCAGCTATACTCAATCATTGTTACCAACATTATGCATCTCTGTGATGAATGAGTTGTGTTAGTACGTGATGCCCCTTCCCCTGGAACACACTGGACCCATGTACACAGTATTGCTGTGCAACTATACACCACACTGGCATGTACTGTGCACTATACCTCACAAGTGTACACACCATTGCTGAATGTGTATATGTGTGGCAGTTATGTTTGCTCTGTTGCTCACAGCTTCTATGTGTTTGTCTGACACATACCTGGGATGATATGAGGACTGATCTCAGTAATTAATGCCTGTTCTTTGATTTGCAGATCTCATCATCAGCAGTGCATGTATGTGCAATAAAATCCAGTTACACTGCCAACCTTCAAAGCTTAATGTAGCTATGAGGTGTGTACACACCTTTGTTGACATGCCAGCCTCTTTGATGATATGCGATGGGGCCACAATACTGCATTTGTTAACATTACACACACCTGATATGTGACATATGACCTGTGCAATCCAATGCAGTATCAAACAAATGTGTTAGTTGTGCAGATGCTGAATGAGATGCATACAATATGTGGTTTGCATAAGTGTGCACACCCTTAACACAATGGTTTGTTGAAGCACCTAAGTGAACTACAGCAGTCACTATTCCTGGAAGGGTATACTAGCATGATCCATCTTCACTTGCCATTATTTGGTCACTGTGCTCTACAAATGTCCCCCAACTCTGCCAGATTGCAAGGTCAGCTCATGTGCACAGCCCTTGGAGGTCACACAGTGGCTTCACTATTGCTGTAGAGTCAGGGTTATGTCTGGCACAATTCATAACCTTCACTGTGTTCAGATACAGCCATTTTTAGCAAGCTTTGGATGTATGCTTCAGTTCACTGTTGTGTTTCAAGCTGAAACCCCTCCCCATCCTCAGCCTTATTGCAGATGCCTGACAACTATGGGCTACACATGAGTGTTATTTTGCAGTGTTCCAAATTCCAAACACCATGTCTATCAGCCTAGTTCAAGCTAATGAACAGCAAACCTAAATGTGTACACTGGCACTAGCAAGCTATATATTGGGGATGGTGGCCCTAAGGTGGAGTGAGGTGTTGCTTGTGCACTACACGTATCTTTATGAATACTGTCTGTAGGTTCGAGCCTTGCTCTCATGACACCATTACACATTGCAACACATTCCTTTGGGAGACTTGATGTTATGCTTATTCTACCTGTAGAGAGCCCTAGATGATGTATCATGTGGGACAACTCTTCTGTCTGATTACCCTAACCCATAGGCCACACTTATGCAGAATCCAGGCAATTGTTGTCACAGGTACTGCAGAGGCAGTACTTGCTAGACATTCCTGCAAGTCACTCAGTGTTGCTGCATGTTTCTGTGCAGCCTCCATGACCAGTTTGCAACATGTTTTGTCATCTGTTTTGGATGGGCTTCTGTTTATTTTCTACATCAATGTTGTCCCATACTTCATACACATGGTGAGGTAAGGCTACTTTTCCCACTCCTGAGTGTTACCTTTCAGATATGAGATCCATTTCATGGTTTGTAAGATGTGTGCAAGTCACGTCTGCCTCTGTTGCAGGTGAGTTGGCAAATCCCATGGACATACTTCCTGGACAGCAGACCATTACTTGGTGTGACATTGAGGCCGTCTACTTGATGGAAGGTGTGTACTCAAGAAGAGTGAATGCTGTCAGTACATCACAAGCTGCTTCCACAATATGTTATTTGGAGTGTGTGCACACATATGCTTCCAGTGTTTGTTAAGGAATGTATTCCCCATATTTGTTGTCCTAACATAGGATTTCATATTACACATTCATTGCTCATGTTAGGATCACATTACAGGTTGTAAAATATGTGGAATGTAGCATTGTGATTTGACGTTGTTTGTATTAGGAACAGTTGCCATTGTAATAGTGGTGTATACACTGTTGTAGCTACTGTATAAGGGTAATGTTTCAGACATGTCCCTACTGTAGGTCATTTGAGCCACCATTATGTTCATCTCTGTCCACACATCTTGCACTGACAGGTTGTTAGATATACTGCAGTGCTCTTACATACTCTTCAGATATGCCACCATGGTGACCACTGTGATGCAGTGCAGTTAACACCAACAATAAGTGAACATGTACAGCATGCATTATGGGTAGGTGTGTTAAATGTGTGCATGGCAAATAGCATGGCCATAACATGGCCAGTGTATTGGCAAACCTGAATAAAACAACTCCATACTCAACAGCTACAGGCTGCTGCCCCAGTTGTAAACCAGAAGGACCTAAATAGTTGTGTAAGAGAAGTAATGTCAGTAGCCACACCTATGGCATTGGTACAGGGTGGGAGCAGCATTTCAGCACATCGACAGTACAAACCCACAATACTAGAGATTATGCACATCTGTTCATTACTACACTGCAGCAACAGACTATGTTATCTGACATATGCATAAAGATACTTTACAGATGAAAATGGATAAGCAACAGTGGTCTAGTAATGTGCCCTGGGGCATTACCTGCATGCTCCTTGTGCATTCTGTGGGTGGCACCCACCTCCACCATGCTTTCAGCCTGTTGGCTTGTCTGGCGGGTGGGTGCCCCAAGGCTGCCGAGGAGCTCCTCAGCATGTGTCAGAGGGGGCTGGATGGCATGACCCCACCTGTGGCTAGCTGGTCCCTCCTAACTACATGGCAGATAAGATCTGTGCACCTATGCCATGCCTGCTCATACGTTCGGTTGTGCAGGCCGACATTGTTTACCCTGTGGATGAGCTCGTTTCACAGGGCAGTCCTCTCCTGCAGATCCTGGGCCCTGTGGCCAAATAGTATGGCATGATGCATGATGAGGTATTGTATGACTGTGTCATTTTCAAGGTTTATGAATGCAGGGAGATGTTCCTGGGTCATTGTACCTGGAAAACATAAACAGGAAAAAAGGTTGCAGGACCTCATATGGTTGTCCACGTGCACATCAACAGTGGATATTACTTGCAAATAATCCAGACTATACCATAACACTGTAAGATATCATGGCTTTGATATCTTGCATTACACTCCTGGCCCTGACTTGTCCAGTTCCCCCAGTGTTGGACACAATGGCATAATCCACTATTCACCATTCATTTCTGTGTAGAGGGATGACAGTGTCCCTCTTCCATGTGGATGGTGTATGGATGCTGGCATGTCTGTGTTTGACTGGAGTGTGTGTTGGAACTGTGACACATGCCTGTGTTCATGCAGGGGGCAAACTGTGATTTTCTCATGCCCCATGGAGACTTGCTGTTGTTGCCATCAGTCAGCATTATGTCCATGCTCTCCACTGATGCAGGCAGGAGTGTGGCTGATGTGCATATCCCCCTGTACTAATATTGTGGACAGGGTGCCACTGTTCCCTCCTATCCTGTCTGATGCAGGTTGCCTGTATCCTTGGCATGTGTGACTGAGGTGTGCTTTACCCCCAGTACAGGTCGACTTGTGTTACTGGCTCTGAGACTGCGTACATATGTGTAGACATGGTTGCAATTGGCCTTGGTGGTTTGGGTATGTCTGATTTGTAGTCATAGTCATCCTTACAGGAAGTCACCTGTGAACCTACATGCTTGCTCAGATAGAGGTGCACTTACTTCCAAGTTGTGGTCTGCACCTATGCATCCCTGTACAGCCACTATGGCAACCTATTATGTGCATTGTATCTTGGTGCTGTCCACCAAGGGGGATTACTCTATATTTGGTGGAGGATGGTTGTACAGGTCAGGTACTGCTGATTCCATATAGCTACAGTGGATATGAAATGTACACATCCCTGTTACAATGCATGGTACTTTGCAATTGGAACATGACCCCACAAAAGCACATGTCAACACAATCCCCACCTGTGATGTGTCCTATAGCCTGCTCAGTTCAATAGGGAACATAACAACCTGTCCTGTGGAAACATATGGGAATTAATATTCTACAGTAAGCCAGTTGAATGTGTGTGCACACCCTTACACTGATATGTTGTGTAAACACCTGCTGAGATGATTACAGCATCCATTTGTCTTGGTTTGTACTCTAACATCATATCACTTCTGTGTCACTGTTAGACAGAGGCACAGTATACTAACCTCAAAAAAGGGCATAGCAAAATTCATTTAAAATGGGTGGCAAAAGCCAAACACACTCTGGCTAGGCTTATAAATGCCCTAGGGCAGATAGCCTAGTATGAACCTATGAACTTATGAACCTATCACATCTTCACTTGGCAATGGTTACTCACCTTCCATGAATCAGCTTTGTTTCTTTTTCAATAGAATTGTACAGGTTATGGGTCACATTTGAGGTGAGAAATGTTTTGACATGACTTTGTGTGGTCTCATTGGCATACAGCACACAGACCTGACATTCCAACAGGGGTGTGTACACTTTAATATCCAGTGTATATGGGTGTTGACATAGCTGTTAGTGGTAGGCATGGCCAGTGGGTCATAACACAGTTGTACACTTCTCTGATGACTACGTGATAAGCATGCCTACTGTAGTACCCATATCAGTGACATGGCACTGCAACAATCAGTAGCAGTACACATTTTATTTTGTTGTATGCAGTGACAGAGATATTACACACACATGCAACATGCACATCCTATTTTCTGGACTGCTTGTGACCCATGTTATTACTTCTGTGCCTTTCAGCTAAACATATGCATACATACACATGCTCAGGGGATACCTGGTATACATTTGTGTTCTATGTCTCTATGGCACACTGTATTTACAGTCTTGCAGCTCAATCATACGTCTCAACCTGTTATACCAGGACTTCTGGTCATTGGTCCACATCACTGGGTGACAAAACAAGGAAGTCAATTTTGATAAAGTATTAATATAGCTGCCATAACACAAGTATATGTGTAAGAACATTGTCCAGAAGAACACTGTACAGTTGAATATTATTAATTCAATATATCACATGCAGTTTAACAAACACATCTGCAGCAGTGTTTTACTATGCTCATGCCTTTTTAATTTCTCCAAGTCTTTTGGGTTTCTAATACCATGATGGGAATAGACCCCATTCCTAAGTCAAAGTACGGTTAAAGTTCATGAAATTATTATTGTTTCACTCTTTGATGTTAGCCAAAAGTGCTCTTCGCAGCACCCGCAATGTGCCCAGTAATGACTCCTTATGCGATTCGTACGGTGTTACATGAATTGGTAACATATCTAAATATGATTGTAAATTCTTTTTTATAAGACCAGTTGCTCCTACTACTATCGGAACTGCCTGGGTATCTTTCGTCCACATGGCTCAGATCGAGGTATTTTATGACTTTGTCTTTCTGTATGCAAGACACTGTAGTCACTAGGTGTGGGGATTTCAATGATCAATGTTACTTTTTTCTTCTTTTCTTGGACCACTATATCCGGTTTACTATCATCTATCTTTTGGACTGTTAGTATTGGGTGATCCCATGTGATGTAAACTTCATCATTTTCTATGATTCTCTGTGGCTCATGTTTCCGGTGTTTTTCAGCCACTTCAATACCATAATGTTTGCACAATTTCCAGTGGAACAATCTCGCCACATTATTATGCCTTTCAGTATACAGTCCCTCTGCCATTAGAGAGTCACAACCAGCAATAAGGTGTGTGACTGTTTCCAGTTTGGTTCCACAAAACCTACATATGTCTGTTTCTCCCACATGTTCAATGGACTTAGTAAACCAGTGTGTACGTAGCCTACTATCTTGGGCTGCCAGTATTAACCTTTCATTTCTTGATGTAAATTCATCTCTCCTTAACCATTCCTGCATTCGTTCTTGATCAACATGAGGCTCTTTCAGAAGTTTTCTATACTTATAACTATATTTATGTTTTTTCCACATTTCTTGCCTTCTCATCTGGTCCTTCACCTTATATTCTTTCTTTTGTTTTTTTAGCACATTCAGTTGCTGCCTGGTTTTTATCCACTTCTGGTTTGATTACCATTCCTGCTTGACGTTGATATGGTTCTGCTAAATTAAGCAGAGATGTCATCTTAGATTTATTCTCCTCATGTTTCAAACTTTCACCACATTTGGATCTCGTGAGGTCAGTAGATATGTGTGAAGTCCCATGATTGCAGATCTATACATGTAATCAATTTCAAGGAGGCCAATCCCGCCTTCAGAACAGGGAATATATAATCTTGGTATACACTGATTTTTATAAATCATTTGGTGAGCATGAAGCATCCTTCTTGTTTTACTATCCAATATAGCCAACACTTTTTGAGGCCAATCAATCACTCCAAAACTATAAGTTAGGACAGGAAGAGCAAATTGATTTATAGCTTGGATCTTGTTCCTAGATGTCAGTGCTGTTTTCAGGATTAATTTAAGTCTTCTAAAGTAATCCTTACTAAGCTTCATTCAAATTTGTTCATGTTTTATTGTGGATCCTTCATCAATTCCCAAGTATTTATACACCCCCTTTTGCTCAAGTTGTTTTATATCACATTCTTGTCCCAAACTGATGTTTTCCTGGTGCTGCAATTTTCCTTCTTTAAAGGTTGCTTTTGCACATTTATCAAGACCAAATGACATTCCAATATCATCTGAAAAAGTTTTGACAACCTGCAGCTGTGCTTTCAGTTCCTCATCTGATGAGCTATACAGTTTTAAATCATCGACAAAGAGAAGATGAGAAGTCATTAGACTTTGTTGTTTTCTAGAAGCCAAATTATAGCCATGACCTAAGCTGTTAAGTGAACAGCTTAATGGATTAATGGCAAGGCAAAATAACAATGGTGACAGGGAGTCACCCTGGAATATCCCCCTTTAGATTTTTATCCCTGGGATAATAATCTGTCCTTTATCATGGCTTAATTGCAAAGTGGTCTGCCACTGTTTCATGGTTACTGTAATGTAATCAATCAGTGTAGGATGTACCTTATACATTTTTAAGCACTCTTTTATCCATGAATGTGGGATACTATCAAATGCTTTTTTATAGTCAATCCATGCCATACTTAGAGTCTTCCCTTTCTTACAATTCTCCACTATAACTTTATTTAACAACAAATGATCCTTTGTTCCATATGACCTTCTTTTATTGCTCTTTTTTCTACTGCCATAATTACGTTTTCTTCTAAATGACTATAAACTCTGTCTGCATCAATCCCTGTGTATAGTTTATACGTTGTCGGAAGACAAGTTATTGGTCTATAATTTTTAGGGTAGCTTGCAGGTTCACTCTTAAGTAAGAGCATTGTTTTTCCTGATGTTAACCAGTGCGGTGTCTGTTCGAGGTGCGCATATAAATAGTTCTTACTCATGGCTATATCCTCGTGTAAAGACGTTAATACTTTAAGCCAAAAGTTAGATATTGCATCTGGGCCTGGGGTTTTCCAATTCGAGACTTTTCTCAACATTGTTTCAATCTCTCTAGCTGTTATTTCATCCCATTTCATATCCTGTACCTTTAAATGTCTTATTCTTTCTTTTACTTATTCTATCCATTTAGCATCTTTGTTATGTTGCACAGGATCTTCATAGATACTTTTCCAAAGTGTATCTACTTCCACTTTTTTCGGCGGTCTATCAATTCCTTTTACCTTATTTCCCAATTCTCTATAAAACTTTTTTTGGGTCATCAGTAAATTGCTTATTTTGTGCTTTTCCCTTATATTTATCTTTGTCTTTCTGCTTGTTTTGGAATTTTTAGTTTATCTCCAGTAGTGCATAATACATCCTGGTCTTTTCTAATACTGCACACTGTTTTTATCACATCTATCTTTCTTAATATTTTTGTTGATCTGTTCCCTCTTCTATAATCTTCTAACAATAACACTTATTGCCTTAGCTGCTTTACAGTTTTCTCTATTCGATATTTCCATAATGGTATTTGCTTTCGCCCCCCCCCCCGCTTTTCCCTTGCTACCCTTTGTTCCTGTGCAGTTATTAATTTAGCAGCACAGTAATATATTCTGTTTACTTCTGTTATATTGCTGAATGGGCGTGCCTTAGTTGAAAGTTGGGCATCGGGCTGGCAACTTGACACCATAAAAAACAACTGCCAATCATTAGCGGACCGGAGTTCCTCTGTGGCGACCCCTAATTGGGAAAAGCTGAAAGACAAACAACAACTTCTGTTATATCGCATGGATCTCTATCGACAGTCCTAATTACTGTGTTCATTTGTTTTACCAAGCTTCTGACTTTTGGGGTTTAATAACTTAACTTTAATAACTTAACTCCTTTTCTTCCATACTGAGGGCACATCCCTTGTTTTCCATTTCCTGTGGGCATTCTATAGAAGGTTCTATAACATCTTCTTGTGGCACATTCTCTTCAATTTCATTGTGTATCATCTGTTGTTTTGTCATATGGAAACTCACTGGCCTATCACTCCTCAACATTGACTGCATCAGTGTTTCCATGGTTTCCTGTTCCTTTCCTTCCTGTCCAGCTTCAAGTGAACCGTTATACTGGTTCCCTGTGGAAGGCTCCAAAATATCTTGATATGGCACCTGACCTGTTGCTTCCTGTTCCACTGGTTTCCCGTTAATTTGGATATCCATTGCTCTAGCCTGTTGTGGTGCTCTCTGCATTTGATTTTCTACACTGAATCCTTCTCTTTCCAGCTGTTCCATTACCATGAGAATGCCATAATAGCTTTAAAAGGACTTTGTTTAGGATCCAATTCCAATGGATCTGATCTATCCTTACCAGATAGAGCTGAAGACACCAGATCCAATTTGGTAGTGGTCGGTGCCAAAGGCTCTGATCAAGACACAGATTTGGTAGATTTTAAAGTCTTATGTTTTGGTTCTGATGAATCTGACACAGCTGAGGAAGGTCTCTTCTTTCCCTTGTCACTGCTTTTCAAAGACAGGGAAGAAGCAGGGCTCAAATGAGACGATTTCGACTTGGGAGTCAAATACTTGAGTTAACTACCAGAAATGGCCTCTTCAAAAGCTGTGGGTAGCATTCCCCTTAAAATGAGCCTGTTTTTTTTCTTTTAACCAATGCTGTATGGTTGAAAGAATGACATGTGGCACAATCTTCTTGTAAGTGGAGAGGCCCTAAACAGCAGATGCACAGAGAGTGCAAGTCACTAAAAGGTCTTTTATGTCTGCACTTCGAGCATTGTTTAAAACCTGCAGCCTTTTCTTGTTTCTCTGCCATGGATCTTACAAAACAATATGGAGAACAAGTAAATCAATCACAATGCACTACTACAACACCAGAAACGAGTAGGATAAAGGAAAGATTTTTTTTGTTAGAACAGAGAGAAGGGGAAAAAAAGGGAAAAACTACTAACAATGGTAGCTAAGACTAGCTACGAAGATAATCAAAGGGAGGGGAGTAACCTATGAAAAAACAGTTACTAGAGGGACAAAGAGGGAGAGAAATGAAAGTAATCTAATAAAAATGCAATTACTGTAGAAAAATGGGTTTTAAAGACAAGGGGCGATAGAAAAGGATAAAAATACAAGAACGAAAAGAGTTAGGCAAGTAGACAGAAAAAAAAGGCTTATAATATAACCTGACGATACAAGAGCTCAATGTAAGGACCATGTCTTCACGAAGCAGCAAATGAGATGTGAGGTAACAGGACAAGATGCATTGTGGGTAAGGGGAGGTATCCAAAAGCTTATTTGGTTACCTCAGCTTATTAATGGCCAAGTTGGATCCAATGGATCGGCTCCGGAACCCATATGTGAGGACGAGATGAAAAACTTACAATATCAGATCAAGTGTTTTTGGTCCTGCAGAAAGCATTTACTACTTGGTCAAAATTGATCAGAGGGTGTAATGTGAGTGTACTAATGTGCTGGAGAAAGTTTAGGGTACATAGGTTCATAGGTAGGTACTAGGCTATCGGCCCAAGGGTTTACGTAAGCCTAGCCAACAAGGTTCCCGGACTTACGCCACCCAAGAAAGTTATTTTCCTGTGCCACTGTTGAGCAATAACACAGAAGTGATCCCCGGGGTGTATTTCCTATTTCCCATCCACTCATCAAGGGAAGTTAAGAAAAACCCAACACCTAGCGCACTAACCTTTGGTGCAGAAGGCTGAGGGTTTATTCCTACACAAGGTAGCAGTGGCTGCACTCCTCATTGTATTGTCCTTCAAATGAGATGTTAAACCAAGGTCTCATCTGCTTGAGCTGGAGGTAGCTTAGGTGGATAGAAATGAGCCCACAGTGCTTACTGAAAAAGAGTCAAGGTATTTTATTTATATGCAAAAATAACTCATTTACAAAATATTTATGTATGTACACATATATAAATATACAAAATTATTTACATATATTCATAATTTTCTTAAATTTCATCCCTATTAGGCCCCCACTCCTTTTTCCATAACCACATTCTCATTTTATTTAATATTGTTACTAAAATCTGTTTACCATTAAACATAATTTCATTTATTCTTTCATTCCGTATAACCCATATAACATAAAAAAATAAGTTATGTACTCACCACTTTAATTCTTCCTCAACTAATGGATTTGGATCCGATCCTTGGATCCCACTCTGCCACCAAAAAGCTCTTGAGCTCTTTCCCTACTCACACCAACCACTAACATCTCTCAGATCTTCTGCTTGACACAAAGACTGTTATGATATGCCATATCTGGAGCTCAACACAAAGGACAGTAGTGTCTTTGAAGCCTCTCATTGCTCCAGAAGCTAGTCATTAGAAAGGATGAGGGTTGGTGGGTCGGGAGTTGAGGAAGAATGAAAATGGACAATACAGATGGAACGCTATGGTGAGTACATAACTTCTTTACCTGGTGATGTCAATTTTCATTCATTCCTCAGCTAATGGGACAAAGTCCCCAGCTACCTAAAATCCTGGGTGGACTGTAAGGAAGGATATCCCTGAGTAAGGTTGAGCCAAAGGCTGCTGTTCCCCTCAAGTCCAGATCTACTTTGTAATGAGTGATAAAAGTATGATGATTTGTCCAAGCTGTATCTACATATATACTACCCTTGGAAGTTCTAGACAGGAACAGAAAAAGTTGCCATAGATCTGGTTGAATGAGCTTTTAACGGTTTTGGTAAGGACAGATTCAACTTGTTATAGACAAATGAAATGCAAACAGTCAACCATCTAGAGAGAGATACCTTTGTAACTGATTCACCCAATTTAGTATGTGCAATAGAGATAAATAGCTGATCTGTCTTTCTAATTTTGTTCTGTGTAGATAGAAGCATAATTGTCTATGAACATCCAATAAGTGCTGCAAATATTCACCTTTATTTGCAAAGTTTGGAAAGAATATTGGCAAGGGAATGGATTGATGTTGGATTCTGACACCACCTTAAGAAGGAAGGAACCATTGGTATGTAACGTGACCCTATCCTTATGAAAAATCAAGTATGGAGGCTTAGAAGATAATGCTTGAAGTTCTGAAATTCTTCTAGCAGATGTAATTGCAACTAGAAAGATAGTTTTCCAGGTCTGGAATTTAAGATCACATATAGGTGTTGGTTCAAAGGGAGAATGAATTAAGGCTTGCAGTAGCAAATTTAAATCCCATGATGGAGTGGGGTCTTTATACAGAAGTCGTAGTAGGAAAGTGCCTCTCAAGAAACCTTTGCACAGCTTAGAGGAAGCCAGCAAAGAATTTTGAAATCCAACATGAAAATTACAAAACAGACTGAACTGGAGCTGAGAAGGGGTTAATGTGATTTTGCTCTACCCAACAAATGAACCTTTTCCATTTGCTGCTGTAGAATTTCCAAGTAGAAGGTTTATGGTAAGACAAAAGTATGGAATGGACAGGGGAGGAGCATTGGTTGTCTGGCTATTAAAGGAATTGGAGAAACTACTCTGTTAGTTTCAGGTTTGAGATATCCGGGTGAACTATGCCTGTTGGGTGGGACAGAAAGCCTGCAGTTGGATCCAGAATCCAACGTGGATACTGTAGGTGAGGCCAAAGGAAGGGAAACCAAATCTGCTGAGGACAGTAAGACACAATGAGGATGAGTTTGCTCTTCAACTGAGCTGCTTTCTGCAGGAGTTTGGGAATGGGGGGGTAGATGGTAACTGTACAGAAAACTGGATGGCTAACTGTGGAATGGAACCTCCCTTGGTAATTCCCCCGGTGGGGGGATTATGGCAAAAAAGCTGCTGCACTTGTTTAAGGGAGAAGCAAAAAAGATTGCACCGAGGCTGGCCCCATTGACTGAAGATCATATCCATCACATTGCTGTTGAGATGCTATTTGTGAGGTAGTAAGATGGACCTGCTTAGTTTGTCTGCCATCACGTTGGACTTCCACAGAATATGCGTTGCTATTAGAAAGTGGTTGGAAGATATCACCCACTGCCACACTCTGGTTCTGGTGGGACCACTTCGGTGACTCTTTTTCTTAGCAGCTTTTGAATTTTGAGTGCTGCTGCTTTCCTCTGATGGGTGGAACATCAGGAAATTTTCTTACAAATGGAGGAGGTAGGGAAAAGGGAATTACATCCTTTGCACCCAAATGTCTTTTGTTATATCTAGCCAGGCTCTCTGGTGCAGGAATAAGCAACACCCAATTGCCTCCAGAGGTGGGCAATCAGGCCTCTTTTCAGGAGCACTGAAAGGATCTGTTGCAAAAAGAATCTCTAGAACCCCTAGTTTTGCAGACCTCCTCTGCCATGGAGGCATCGTCATCCACTGTAGCTCCCCCTCTCCCTCTGGGGGAACTATCTCCATCTGTGTCCTGGGAAGGACCCTGGAACTTTTTAAACACATTTTTGACCTACCCATTGATTCCTAGAGAAGGTCCTTTGTGGGGTTCAAACAACGCATGCCCACTGCAGAGAGGGTCTTTCTCACACTTGGAAAATGTGTCCTTCCCTCTGGGACAAAATTAGAAGTTATGTACTTACCATAACTTGGCATCTGTGTTATCCATTTTCATTCTTCCTCACTAATGTGTCTGGGATCTGATCTTCAGATCTGACTCCACTACATTTACAAGACTTAGGATCTGAATCTCAGGTTCCACACTCTACTCGTAATGCTCTGTTTCATCCCCAACTCTTCAGATCGAGTTTGCTGCCTCAGTGCCCACTGTGTTAAAGAGACAGAAGAAAAACACGAAAAAGACTGAGGCTCAAACCAAGAACATGATGGTTCCAATATTATCCAAAGATCCTTTTAGGAGTGACAGGGCCAGGGGATGGTTGGGAGGGAAGATGAGGAAAAATGAAAATGGACAACACAGGTGCCAAGTCATGGTAAGTACATAACATGTAAATATGATGTTGTCCTTTTCATTCTCCCTCACGAATGGGTCAGACTCCCCAGCTACGTAACTCTTGGGAGACCCTCAAAGAAGGACATGCCAGAGCCCAGGTCACTGTCCAACCAAAGGAAGCTCTGCTCCTGCAGACAATGTCTAATCTGTAATGTGTAACAAAGGTATGAGTCTTTAACTAAGTGGCTGCAGTGCAGATGTCAATGGAAGTTCTTGACGAAAAAGCAGATGAAGCAGCCATATAACTACTGGAATGAGCTCTAGGAGGATGAGGCAAGTCCAAACCTTTTTGGGAATAAATCAGAAGGATACAATCAGTAATCCATTTGACCAGAGTAATTTTGGAAGCTGCCTGACCCAATTGATTAGTGAAAAGGATATAAACAGTTGATCTGACATTCAGTACTGTTTCGATCTGTGAAGATAAAAATGTAATTGTCTGTGAACATCAAGAAGGCGCAGCAGATATTTGCTTTATTGGCAAAGTTTGGAAAGAAAACTGGTAATTGTATGGACTGGTTAATGTTAGCCTCCATGGCCAGTTTAGGCAGAATGGAAGGGTTGGTTCATATAGACACCCTATCCTTATGGAAAAAATGCAAGGAGGTTTAACCAATAACGCCTGGAGCTCAGAAATTATTTTTACTGAAGTGATAGTCACTTAAAAGATTGTTTTCCAAGAAAGAAACTTCATATCACATTTATCCACCAGTTCAGAGTTTCTGAGTTAACCCCTGAAGGGCCACCATCAGATACCAAGGAGGAGAGGGTTCCTTTACTGGAGGTCTAAGGAGGAAAATTCCCCTCATAAAAGCTTTACCTATTGTGGAAGACATCAGAGAGGATGATTTATTTCCAGCATGGAAGATGGATATGGCTGCTAACTGAAGTTTAAAAGTAACAAAACTAGCCCCTTCCTTAAAGAGTGTAGTAAGAAAATGAAGACTGGCCGAAGTAGGTGCTGAAAAGGGGGGTTAATATAATGCTCGGAAGCCCATAGAGAAAATCTTTTCCATTTGCTTCTGTACACTTTCTTGTTGGAGGCCTTCTGGGAGGTCAATATATTGTCATGAACTGGGGGAAGCAAGCCTTATTATCACGGGAAGTGGAGAAACCATGCGGTCAGCTTGAGGGCATGGAGACTGGGATGCTGAATTTTTGAAGGATGAGATAAGAGATCCTGAGTGGGCTCCAGTAACCTTGGAGGATATTTCAAGTGAGACCAGAAGAAGGGGAGACATACCTGTCGAGGCCAAAAGGGGGCAATAAGGATAACTGAGCTTTTCAGCTTGCTTGCTTTCTATAAACACTTCAGGATCAGCAGAATAGGAGGAAAGGCATAGAGGAGACCAGGAAGCCATTTGTGAATCAGATTATCTCTCAGTGTCTCTCCCAGAGGGGGATCAGAGTGAAGTATTTGCTGCACTTGATGTTGATGGGAGAGGCAAGGCTGGCCCCAGTGGCTGAAGATCATATTCACTAATGTTTGGCTGTGGGACCACTCATGAGGAATTAGAATGGACCTGCTGAATCTGTCTGCCAGTGCGCTTGCTTTCCCTGGTATGTGTATTGCAATGAGAAATCAGTCTGAAGAAATTGCCCATTCCCAGACCTTCATGGCCTCTCTGCACAATGTATAAGAATAGGTTCCTCCTTGTTTGTTGATGTACCAGATTACTGTCACACTGTCTGTACTAACTGCAATAGTCCCTAGAGGGAGAACATCCTGAAAGGCTTGCAACATTAAACGGAATGCTCCCATCTCTAGGATATTGATATGCAACTTGGTCTCCAAGGAGGACCACATGCCTTGGACCATCTTTCCCATGAAATGCCCCCCCCCCCATCCCAGCTGGGAAGCATCTGTGGTCACTGTGGTGACTGGGTGAAGAAAGGAGAATGACCTGCCCAGAAACAGGTTGCTTGTTTGACTGGGTCCACAAGCGAACATAATGTTTGCAAATTGGAGTGAGTTTTATGAGAAAAGACAGATACTAGTAAAGAAAAAATGACTGAACCACCAGTGTGCACTGAAAGATTCACATAAAGAATCTTGCAAGAGCAACTAGAAGAATAGCAGCTGACACTGACAGAAGCGCTTGCAGCACCAGTTTCACTAGACGGGATGGATGAGACAGTATAGCCCTCACCTGACTTCTCAATTATGTGATGAGATGAAGAGGTAAGGATGTCACTTGAGTCACAGTATCCAGTCCAGTTCCTATAAACTCTAGAGTCTCTACAGGAGTTAGTTTTGACTTGGCATGATTTATTGAAATACCTAGGGAGTTGAAGATCTGAAGCAAGTAATCCCTGGGTTGTAGAAGTTGATGATTGGTTGCAGCAATGAAAAGCCAGTTGTCGAAATAGGAAACACCATGGAATCCTTTTCAGTCTCAGGTGAGCTGCCATGACTGCCATGCATTTGATAAACACCCTGGGGGCTGCAGTGAATCCAAAAGGCAGTGCTCTGAATTGGTAATGTTTGGTTCCCAGCCGAGAGCGCAGGTGTCTTCTAGAGTGCCTGTCAATTCTGATGTGATAGTATGCATCTTGGAGATCTAAAGAGCACATCCAATCATCCTTGCACAGACGAGGCAAGATGGAATGAAATGTAACAGTTCAGAACTTTGACTTCTTTACATACTGACTCAAATTGTTGAGATCCCAAACTGGTGTCAGGTCCCCTGTTTTCTTTGGCAATAAAAAGAAGTGAGGGTAAGTTCTGAATACTATCTGTTCATGTGGGATCTCCTGGATGACTATTTTTTGTAGCAGCTTTTGAATTTCTTGAGCTGCATATTCCCTTTGACTATGTGGAATGCCTAGGAGTCTCTTTCTTTAGGCCATTGGTGAAAGTGAAAAGGGTATGTAGTAATCTTTGGAAAAGATCCTTGGCACCCATGCATTTTTTTTGTGACATTTGTCCAGGCATTCAGGTACCAAGGAAAAATGACCCGCAACTACCTCCAGAAGTGGGCAGTCGGGCAATGCTTCAAGAGGGATGATAGGGCCTATCAGAGAAAGTGTCTCGGAAACCCTGTTTTTGCAGACCCCCTCTGCCTCTAAAGCACCATCTGCCACTGAAACCTCCTCCTCTACCTCTGGAGGAAGAATCCCCATGCAATTCCTGAAAATGTTCCTGAGATTCCCAGAATCATAGTTTCTTACCACCTCGCTGGTTCTCAGAAAAGGAATGTCGAGGGATAGAAAACTTTGTTCTAATGGCAGACAAGATCTTTTCTTTGTGTTCACTGTGGGTGAGCATATTTTTTACTGATGGTCTAAACAAGGAGGAACTATCAAAGAAGGCATTAACAAAATACATCTTGAAGGGTTTTGTGAAGTCGCATAGCCTCATCCAGGCATGTCTCCTAACGGCATTGCCTGAACCAGCTGCTCGCGAGTTGCCCTCCACTGTATGGGAGATCAGCCTCTTCAAAGATTTTGCAATGGATGAAAGAGTAGCCAGCTGAGGACAAACCTACTTGAGATCCTCTGCAGACATGAACTCAGAGACAGAGTTTGAAAGTGCCTTGATCGAATCTCTCTGCAGGCAAGTAAAATGTGCCAGGTAATTTAATGACTTTAGTATGAATGTGGCTGAGGCATATATGCACTTTCCAAATCTGTCCATATCTCTAGACTGCCTATTCAGTGGATGGACAGAGGAGTTTTGTTCTGCTATCTCCTACTTAGTGACCACTGCCACAATTATGACATCAACTGGGATTCCTCTGCCCCGATAGGTTGCTCTGAAGGGGGAACTAAGAGCTTAAGTGGTCACTTGGGAATGGCTCAACAGTGACTAGTTCCTTCCAAGCTCAGCGGGAAACTAAGTTAATAAGTTTGAGAAATCCAAAGAAAATTTAATGAACTCTAGTGCCTCGGCAAGTAATGCCTTCAATGGAGTAAAAATTCTATACTGAATCACACCTTATATACAATAAAAATTTATGAACAATAATCTAATTAACTTATTATTCAATTATATTATACTAAAGCCTTCCAATTATAAGACATATTCATCCCCTCAGGACTTAAAGTGCCATATTTCAAAATAAAAAGAGCTTCTTTATACAGAAGCCTTTTTTACATCAAAAAAAATCATCACATTTTTCTATTCTTTCTAAAACAGTACCTTGCAGACACACAGGGTCTCCATTGTGGTATTCTAACAAGTCCTGTGCCACTGGGCTTTCATATTTCCAATTTTTAATGTCTCTTGTATGTTCCTGAAGACAGAGCTTGAAAGCCCTTTTACTCTCCCCCACATAAAACTTATCACATGGGCACTTTAAAGCATAAATAATACATTCTGTGTTATAGCAAAATCTACCTAATACATTAAATTTACAGTCATTAATATACTTAAAAGTCTGTACCACATGTTTATACGTGATACATTTTCCACAAGGGTAAGTACCCTTTAAAAGAGGGTCCCTGCAAACATTATAACATGGAGCTTTACATTTGTTATGTAAAAGTCTATCTCTGATACTACATCCCTTCCTAAATGAAAAGACAGGATTTGTACAAAGCCCAAAATAATTTAAATTTCAAAAGGTAGCTCCAATACTGTTTTACAAATGAAACTACTTCATCACTTATTAAATCATACGTCATAACCATATATATTTTCTTGTTTTCCCTTGTATTGTTAATGTTATTACTATTTAAGCTATACTTCCTTTTCCCAACACTATCTTTCTTGGCCTTACAAAGTGCACACTTCACTTCACTTCACTTTCTTCATATCCCCTTGAAATAAACATATCTACTGTTTTGTTATATTCCTCTTCCAAATTAATTTCATTATTACATAGATATTTGAGTCTTACAAACTCACCATATGGACAGGATTTAAGAAGAAGAGATGGGTGGAAACTGGTGCCATGGAGAAAATGGTTAATATCTCCAAATTTTCTATGTACTGTAGTGGTTATACCTCCACTACTAGTACCTACCAGGCACAAATCCAAAAGACTATACTTGTTTGCCATAAGCTGAAGTTTCAAACTGTAAATCAAATTATTTATTATTCATCTCATCTACAAACTTCCCAACCTTTTCACTACCACCTTTGCAAAGAAATATGAGATCATCTATGTATCTATAATACTAACAAACATATTTCTTAAAAAATAAACTCTTATACACATATTCATACTCAAATAGACCCATCACTGTGTTGGCATACATGGCTGAGAAAGGAGCACTCATAGCTGTGCCTTGTGTTTGATGGTATATCATACCATTAAATTAAAAAAATATATGTTTTAAACTAAACTCCACTAGCTCAATAATACACATAGCCACAGGACTGTCACCCAATGCAAATCCCAATGCCTCAATACCATAATCGTGTTTAATGCCATTATATAAACTTTCGGCATCAATCACTAACCAAGACATGTCTTCCTCCCATTGGGTGTCCTTTATTTTATTCAAACTATCAAAAGTATCTTGAATATATGAAGTTTGTTTTTTAACTATCTCTAGTAAATAGTTATGGAAAAAAATACCAATTTTATTCCAAAAATATTTGCACGCTGAAACGACGGGTCTCCCCGGAGGATTTAAAATATGTTTATGTATTTTTGGCAGACAGTAGAAGGTTGCCGTTTCGCAACCTTCTATGTTAAATTTTTTGTTAACATCATCATCTGTAAAATATCCTAGCCTTTTACCTTTTAATAACAGCTCCTCATAATCTAAAATAGCTTTCTTATAACTTTGAATGTCAGCTGTACTATATGTATGTTTGTCATTTAAATGCTCATAACACATCCTAAGATATTATTCATAATGTAACATAACTGTACAACCCAATACCTTAATTATGGGCGATTTCAACCACCCCACCATCAACTGGGAAAACTACTCATGTACCAACTCATTCGCTCAACGTTTTCTGGAATTCATAAATTCCAATGTCTTGGATCAGCTTGTCCACACCCCCACCAGGGGCAGCAATATCCTGGGCCTGGTCATTACCAATATGGGTAACCGGTGTTCCATGCTAGAGGTTAACTCCTCGCTGGTCAGATCCGACCACAAGCTAATCACCCTAGACATCCATATCCCACCCCCACCCCCCATTAAGGAAACCACTGTCAAAAACTACTCCAACACCAACTTCATGCTTCTTAAGATAGAAGTGGCAAACTTCATGACACCCATGCAGATGGAAAATAAAGGTATGACTGCTGAATCTTACACAAATGCACTGTATAAGCACATACATGAGTACATAGATCATGCCATCTTCAACAGAACCAAGACGCTATCCTCAAAAAAAAGGAAGCCAATCTGGTGGTCCCCTGCCATAAACAAACTCTACAACAGAAGGAAGAAGCTGTTGCAAAAAAGAGTAAAATCCCAAGATTGGAGGAACTCCCTGGTCAGCCTCAGCAAGAAGCTGAGATCCCTCATAAAATCCTCCAAAGCCAGTTATGAAAATAAAATTGCCACTGATTCCAAAGACTACCACAAAGCATTCTACAGCTATGTCAAAAACCTCAATGGTAACACTCAGATCTGCTCTGAGCTACAGCACAATGACACTAAATATACAGAGCCAACTGATATTGCCAACATCCTGGCAGATAGGTTCAATGTTAACTTTACCCCCCCTTTCACCCTCCAAAGGGCCCATCTTAATACCGGAAGAATGCAAAGCTCCTGTAATAACAGATGAAGAAGTAAAGATTGCACTCTCCAAAGCCAAGAACACAGCATCCATGGGACCAGACAACATCCCAGGCTGCATACTGCATGACCTACAGAACGAACTGGCACCCCACCTAAGTATCATGTTCAATCATAGCCTCACCTCAGGCTATGTGCCTACTGAATGGTGCACAGTGACAGTTATCCCACTCGACAAAGGGGGTGCCACCACGGATCCCAGAAACTGCCGTCCCATTAGCCTGATGAGCCTGGTCTGCAAGGCCATGGAACGTATCATCTTGGAGCTTATAAACAAAGACATAGCTAACCTCCGAACCCTAGACCCCACTCAGTTTGGGTTTGTAAAAGGTAGATCATGTCTACTAAACCTGATTGACTTCTTTGAAGCAGTCACTAGAGCCTTAGACGAGGGAAAGGTAGTGCACACAGCCTATCTTGACCTCACCAAGGCATTCAATACCATCCCCCACTCTTGAATTATAAATAAACTCACTAAACTGGGCATAAATCCCTATGTCACGAACAAGCAAACAAGATAAACTCAGTAAAAACGCAGTTGTGTAATCTGAAGAAGGCGGTGTAAGTCTTTCCGCCGAAAGCACTAATTTTATTGAGAGTTTCAATAAAATATTTTACTTATCCAGCCTTCTCTTATTGGATTCCTGTTTGCCAAGGTGGTTTTTAATAAATCCCTATGTCACAAGATGGGTGGCCAACTGGCTCACTGACAGAACTCACACAGTAAAAGTAGCCAACTCCAAGTCCGACTTCAGACCAGTGATGAGAGGAGTACCACAGGGTTAGGTCCTGGGTCCTCTCCTGTTCAGCATCTACTTCTCTGAAGTGCAGACCAGCACATAAGTCTTTTGCTAACAAAATTTGCAGATGACTGCAAAGTGGGAGCCATAATAGAATCACCTAATGATGTAGACATTCTACAAAAGGGCCTCACAAAGACAGATGCTTGGTGTCAAAGTCATGGCCTCAAGCTCAATGCCAAGAAGTGCATTGTCATCCCTTTTGGGAAAAACTCGGTACCCATGAACTACCGCGTAGGCGGTAGCTCACTAAACACTGAAAATGTGATGAGACCTCAGGACACAGGTGGACAGTAGTCTCTCCTTTGATAACCACATCACCCCAGTAGTCAGGAAATCCTTCTACGTGGCACACCTCATCACAAAAGGGTTCTCCTTTAGAAAAAAGGAGGTCATTGCTCCTCTCTATTTATTCCTCATCAGACCCATTGTAGAGTACAATGCTCCATTTGGCATATATCTCACAAGACACCTACAACAATTGGAAGGGTCACAGAAATACCTCACTAAGAAGATTACCAGCCTCAAACAAATGCCATATGCAGACTGTCTCAAAAAACTCCAGCTCTACTCCGTCACATATCGCCTACTCAAAGGCAATCTCTGCCTAACATACAAAGCTATGTCAAACCCAGAGCTATTGGACATGTTACACTTAAAGAAATCCCAATCTCTCTGAACCACACGCTCCAGGGATCTAAACCTTGTCACCACAATAACAGAACATGCTGGAGGGATAGATTCCTGTCCCACAGACTTCCCATACTTTGGAACAAACTACCCATTCATGTCAAGCAAAGCTCCTCACTGGCCTTCTTTAAGAAAAATATTGGCGACTGGATGGGAAATAGAAAATTCACCCCAGGGATCACTTCTGTGGCACTGCTTGACAGGGGCACAGGAAAATAATTTTCTTGGGTGCCAAAAGCCAGGGAACCTTTATGACTAGGCTTATATAGGCCCCAGGGCCAATAGCCTAGTACCTACCTATGAACCTATAACCAATTTGTTTCCTTTATAAGCTGGTTTGAAAATTATTTATTTCTTCTTACTCAAAGTTTGCAAGGCATCCCACTCAAATTTGTTCAGATTATACTTGACCTGATTTTTACATTTAACAAACTGTTTATAAACATTTTCAACAGAGCAATTAACCATAATAGAAAATTGCTGTATACCCTCATGGTTAAAAGGGGGGATAAACTTTTGTTTTGAAAGACACTACACTAGTATTTAATTTACAATAAGCATTACATTCACTACAACTATCAAGTTCAGAAAAGCATGAATAAAAGCTAGTGTTAGTGTCGTATGAACTGTGCAGTAATTGTTCCATAGAGTTCCCATTTTCACTGTTCTGAAAAAAGTTCCAAAGGTGCAGCTTCCTCACAAGACAAAAAATGTATTTTTTAATCATGTAAAGTCTGGATAAGACTGTTGGAACAAATTTAAGGCCAAGGTTTAACACAGCAGCCTCATAATCATTTAATGCTTAGCCAGATAAATTTACTACATAGCCAGTATTAAGCAAAGACTCAACATCAAATTTTCCTAAATTTTTTATACCTTGGTTGTTGCTGTTGGTACGTACTTGTCCGTTATTGTTGTACATAATTGTCCCTCTGTGGCTCGTAGGCATTTTTCCCCCATTTCTGATATTTTTCTCAATTCTCTCCTCATGAAAAGTCTGATTCATGTAGTTTACTTCCTTTGCTGCTGGTAATATGTGATAGTCCGTAATATCACTATCTGAGTCGGTAGATTCTACTGTATGTTCAGAAAGCGCACCTACGTTTTCTGATACGTTTTTATGTTCTTCTGGAACTCTGAAATGGACGTCTTTGCCATGGATCTTCTGAATGGTTTTCCAAAGAAAGGCAGAACCTATTTTGTAGTCCCCCATATCTCTTAACATTTTTTTTTTCTTTTTAACCACTAAAAGCTGTTTTTCAGACTCAGCCAACTTAATTTTAATATCTCCCAAAAACTGTTCTAATCTGCCAGTGAATAAATGGCTGTAAATTTAATGTATTAAGTAGTTTTTGCTGTAACACGGAATGTATTATTTATGCTTTAAAGTGCCCGTATGATGAGTTTTATGTGGGGGAGAGTAACAGGGCTTTCAAGTTCCGTCTTCAGGAACATATAAGAGACATTAAAAATCAGAAATATTAAAGCCCACTGGCACAGCATTTTTTAGAATACCACAATGGAGACCCTGCAGGTCTGCAGGGCACTGTTTTAGAAAGAGCAGGCACGTGATGATTTTTTTTTATGTCAAAAAAAAGCTTCTGTATAAAGAAGCTCTTTTTATTTTGAAATATGGCACTTTAAGTCCTGAGGGGATGAATATGTCCTGTAATTGGAAGGTTTTAATATAACTGAATAATAAGTTAATTATTTAATTAGATTATTATTCATGAATTTTTACTGTAAATAAGGTGTGTTTCAGTATAGAATTTTTACTCCATTGGAGGTATTGCTTGCCGAGGAGCTAGAGTTCATTAAATTTTCTTTGCCTTTCTCTGGTCTGTCATATTTGCTGTTTTTCCATTTTGGTATTGTTTCTTGTTAAGTTAGTAAGTTATTCTGCTGGGGTATGTCACCCAAGATGAAGATGAGCCAGCTCCCAAAGCCTCCAAGAACACCAATTCCTCAGGAGAAGAAGTTTAGGAAGACCAGCTACCTTTCTATTTGACGATTTCCAGGATGCCCCCAAAGGAGACATTATCAGGCGGTGATCAGGGAAATTGTTCTCCCTCATCAAAATTGGTGTTTTCTGTGAGAAATTCCATAGGGGAGTCTATGTGACTCCATTTACATGTTCTCTTCTGACATACCTCTACCACAGGGTGCTCGAAAGATGTGTCAGAAGAAAGTCTGAATCCCTCTGGCAAACATGTGTGGAAGCTTCCTTGAGATGACTGACCCTGCGGAGTAGAAATAATGGGTTCAGAGCTCAGACCTGATGAGGGACAAAGGGTGGGATCCAAGATTTGAGAGGATTGATCTCTGTTTAAGGAGAAAACCCTTTCTACTACCTGAAAGGCTGACAGGCCAAGGGAAACTTCTCCCCCCAGTCAGAGCCAAGGATGGAAGGTCAGGGCCAACTCCGGATCCAAGCCCTCCAGAGAGAATCAGAACAGAGCTGTCTAGAACCGAGGCACTGAGGGTATCAGGCAGAGAACGACCCAAACCCAACCCCTCAGACCTGACACTAACCTCTCAGGTCTGAGACCCGCCCTGATCCAAAGGTAACAAGTCAGGGCTGGCCAAGGACACAGTTGGAGTCAAGAAGGGGAGCTTTCTCAGATCTGATGCCAAATCTCTCATGGATCTTGGATCCTGGGACTCCAAAAACCACAGAATGGATCACAGAAGGAGACAATATTAGCTGGCCAGATGCACTCACTGATCCGAGAGGGGATAGAGTTGGCAGGAACCCCATCCGGATCTGAGCCCTGAGAAATCTTTACCTCATCCTGCCCATATCTGGCTCTGTCAAACTCCTAGATCTCTGGATGATGCTACAGATGATGGCCTGGAATGTTTCTTTGGGGTTTGAAATAACTGAGCAGGCAGAGCTGGAGAAACAGGTTTTAAAATAAACTCTGGAGATCATCTCCACATCGGATCTTAGGGTCTGGGATCAGAGTAGGATGCAGATGGAAATGGAGAGCTGGATATACTTTTCAATGCACCAGAGAACCTGGCTAGATATAATTATGCTGTGGATCTGAGCAAGGTATAACAGTCTTTGGATCCAAAGTTTTCCTCTTCTTTTTGTGCAGCTCTGACAAAGCCCTTGGAGACTTTGGGAGAGCTTGTTTCTTTGATTCTACAGAGCCTTGAGCTTCAGAGGGGTGGGTTTTGAGCCCCAAAAGAAGAAGAAAAAGAAGCTGGAAAAAAGCTCTTGAGTACTAATTTGTTGCACCAGTCAGAGAGGGCCCTGGGGTTGAAAGTGGCGCAGGACTTTAAATGATCAGGTCCCAGGCAGTAAACACACTTCTTGTGGGCATCAGACTTGAGTATCTTATGCCCACAAGAAGTGCATTTCTTAAACCTGGTGGGTTTCCCTTTTTCAGACATCACCACAAACTAGACCACAAAATAAAGCCTAAGAGGTTAAAGAACCTACAGCATAGAAAACCTTAATTAGCACTAGTTAAACAAGAATTACTAATTCTAAAACACGATAGATTTCATATAAATAAAGATAAGGAAAAGGGAAGAGCCAGGAAAAGCACGAAGAAGGAAGCACGGAAAGGTATATATAATGTCACAAACCCTAACGCCAGTGAAAAGCTAATACAAAAAGGGAAGAAGGACAATAAGAAATAGTAATTCTTATATTAAGAAGATAAAAGATAGCTAAAACTACACCAGAAAATAATGAAAAGTTTTCTCTCACTGCTCGAGACTGTTAGGTCTGTCTTGCCACAGTGGCGTCAAATGAAATCTGACAGTTGGGGATGGAACAGAGCATTATGGATAGAGATTCGAATCCTAAGCCTTGTAAATGCAGCCAAGTTGGATCTGAGGATTGGATCCTAGACCCATTCATGAGAAAGAGTGAAAAGGACAACATGAGATCAAACAAGTGCCGTCAAAACAAGCATTGATGAACAAGGATTTGAAGGGATCTGCAAAATTACACAGGTGCATCCAGGCATGTCTCCTGATGGAAATACCAAAACCTGCAGCCCTTGAGGCGCCTTCTGTTGAGTGTGAGATAAGCTTCATAGACTAATCAGATATAGCTGTAGGGTAGCCAACTGAGAGGCTATGAAGATTGAGCCTCAGCAGTGTAGGCTCCAGAAAGAGATTCTGATAGCTCTTTAATCAAATCTCTTTGAAGTCTCATAAAATGTGCCAGATAGTTTAGAAATTTGAGTGCAAAAGTCACTGAAGCATAAACATGATTTCCAAATCTGTTAATTGTCCTAGACTCTCTGTTAGGAGGATGGACAGTGGAACTCTGTTCAGCAAGTTCCTTTTTTGCAGCTGCCATCATGACCATGGCATCTACTGGCACCCCCTTACCCCAAATTTCCCTTCCTACTGGTGGAGCCAAAATCCAGTCTGGTCTTTTGAGGAGTGGCTAAAGTAAATCAGGTTCCTTCCACACCCACCGAGAGACCAAATCAATGAGCTCACCTGTGGGTGGAGTAACCCATAACATAGACTGTCCAGCTCCAAAGGCTTCCAGAAATACTGATTCCTCCATAGAAGGGTCTTGGGAAGATCAGCCACCCTTCTGCTTAAGGATCTCAAGAATGTCTCCAAATGAGACATCAGGTGGTGATTTTGGAGACCCCTCTCCTTCAACAAAATCAGTATCTTCAGTAACAGACTCTTGAGGAGAGCTTAAGTGTCTCCTTTTGCTACTTTCTCTTCCTAGGGATTTCCTCAGTGGGAGGGTCCAGTGAAGTGTCAGAAGAAATTAGAATACCCTGCTGGATAGTCAGGAAGTTTTGAACTGGCTGTCCCTGTGGGGTAGAATGTTGAGGCTCAAGATTCAAAGACATCTGAGGAGAAGAAGAGGGTGGATCAAAGGGGGTAGGCTCCATCTGTCCTGCCAGAGCAGAGAAAACTTTCTTCACAATCTTGAAAGCAGATCACTCAGGAGAGAAGGAAGACAACTGAGCTGAGAAAGCATGTTTCTGGTCCAACACTACTCTCTGCTCCGAGCACAGCACACTCAAGGCAGAAGTTGGAGCCGAGCTGTCCAGTGCCAAGGCTCCAAGAGGAAAAGACAGTTCCAAAAACCTTGGTGTCAACTCCAACCTCCTGGATCTGACAGGGATGCTTCGGTTCTGAGAGTCATCTGGCTCAGTGCACTCAGACAAGCATTCCGATCTGAAGAAAGTGCTTTCTTTGGATCCAAAACAGATGGACCCGGAAGGCTCAGATTCAAGGACTCTAAAGCAACAGGCTGGATTAGAGAATAAGTTGTAGTGGGTGTAGTAGTAGATGATCGGGTTTCCTGACCCAAAAGGGTAGTAGCTGTAAGAACTTCCATCTGAAATTGCATCGTGAGGAATTTCCTCATCATTCTCTCCACATCTTCTTCAGTGATACTCCTGGAGGAATGAGAAGATGCTATGGATAGAGATTTGGAGGGTCTTTCTAGAAAGGGAGAACGCACTCTGGACACGACTGGATTGAGATGAGGAGAATAAGTTATCCTTGCTAAAGGCTTAAGATCCAAGGATGTTGGATCAGATACCGGATTGATCAGATCTGACAAAGGTCAGACTGTAACTAATTTCTAATCTGATATTTCTTTTTAGGTTCTGAGGAGGAAGGCTGAAGATCCAGAAGGTTTAGACCTTTTTTGCATAGTCTCTAGTTTTGTGTTTGGGGGACTGAGCCCTAGTAATAGCCTCAGAGAAGGAAGATGGCTTTTCAAAATCAGTTTATTTTTTCTGTAAGCCAGGGCTCAGGAATTAAACCCATGATACATGCTGCATTCTTGCTGTAAGTGTTCTGGGCCCAAGCAGTACACACAAAGACTATGGGGATCAGAAAAGGGCAATTTGTGCCCACACCTTTTGCTCTTTTTACATCCCACTGGGCCTTTTTTGGACATCCTGAGAAAGAAGTTAGAATGCCACAACAACAACAAATATATATATATTTTTTATTTTGAACTAGAAAGAAGAGAAAGGCTAAATACCAGTGATGGTAAGTTGAAGATATACAAATATTTGTAAAAGAGTAAGAAATGTACCAACTATAATATTAAAAAGATACACAACGTGTAAAGGGATAGGGAAGGATAGGCTAGGCCTACCAACAATGGTAGGAAAAAAGTACACTCTAAGGTGTATAGAAAGTAAAGTTTATCAGTAATAAAATAAATTTACTGTAAAGATCAATTAAACAGTTTTTAGTAGTAAATATTTAAATTAGACTTATCTGCCACTCAACTCGAGAGCTGAAGACAACCACATCTAGATGTGAAAACGACAAACGTGATCTGAGAGATGTTAGGGGTTGATGCATTATGGGTAGAGAAGGAGCTCAAGAGCTTTTTGGTGACCACAAACTAGTGTAATGGCTGAGTTGGATCCGAGGATCAGATCCAAACCCATTAGTTGAGGAATGAATAAAAATTGATAACATCAAATTAACCTTTTATCTATTCTTTTAACATATTCATCTGAAGTTGTCAATCTTCATTTTATCCTTGACAAATGGGTTAGATCCCGAGAAGTGGGACAGTCTTGGCCATTTCTTCAGCTCACACAGGTAAAAACTCTCAAGCTTCAACCCTCCCACAATGCATCTCTCCTAGTTACCTCAGATCTTGTTTGATGCTTTCCTGGACAGACGTGTTTGCCTACACTCTCGAGCTAAGTGAAAAAATGTTCTTGTTACTTCGGCTTTTTCTTTCTTTCTTCACTTCTAGTTTATTTCTATATTTTGCCCTACCCTTTTACTTCTGACTTGTGTAGCTCTTATTACCATTGTTGGTAAATTTCCCTTTTCGTACACTTTTTGTACCTCTTTTCTACCATTGTTGGTAGACAGCTCTCTTTCCACAGACTTCAGTGTATGCTACCCTTTCCTTAACAGTTCCTTTAAAACAATATATTTGTATCCTTTACCTTTATGGTATTTAATATTTTATGAGTGCTTGTTGTTCTTGTGTGATTCTTCACCTGTCTGATGTGTGCGTGCGTGGTGAGTGTGAAAACTTTTCTTTGCTTAGCATGGCTGAAAAACTTAAAGGCCCCTCTGGTTTTAAGAAGTGCCAGCAGTGTGGCCACAAAATTCCTTCTTCAGACTTACATGTGATGTGTGTTTACTGCCTGGGATCACACAACCTGCAAGAAGTCTGCAGTATATGTCATGGCTTTAGCTACAGAGCCTTAACAGAGAGGAAAGTCAAGCTTATTTTAAAAGGCTTACTTCTGACCTGCTTCAGTGAAGCCATATCTGCTGGGAAAAACAAAACTGACATCTTGTCACATTTCTCCTCTTTTTCTGGAAAGGCCAAGAAAAGAAGCATGTTGGTGCCATCTTCTCCAGTGGCAACAACAGAAGAAAGAGCTAAATCCTCAGTCCCAAAAAGCTCTTCAGCTCTGATGGACGTTGATCTTGAGGTGTCTGCATCCCTCTATTGCCTCTAAATCTTTGATGCTGAGGGCTATGGCACAGATTCCAACCCCTAGCTCAGTTCCAGAGGCTCCAGCTCCAAGCATTTCTTCTGAGCCAACTGATTCGGCTCTGAGTATTTCTACTTGGCAAGAGCATAGGTTTCAATAATCTCCTTCCAGTGACTTGCTTTCAGGCAAATCCCCTGCAAACAAGTCAATAGAAGCAGAATATTGAAACCTAGGCTCTGAGTATTTCTACTTGGCAAGAGCCTAGGTTTCAATATTCTCCTTACATTGACTTGTTTGCAGGGGAATTACCTGAATTCTTTTTGCATAGACCTAGGTCTCCCTCAGTATCCTCTATCTGTTCCACCAAAAGCCTTTGAGAGGCTGACGTGGAAAGACTGGCTGAGAAAATTTTATGGCTGAGAGGAATTTTAGGTGTCTCCTTGGCTTAAACTCCTCCAGGTGCCCAGCATTCTTTCACCCCTTTGACTAGTCCTCCTCCAACCTCCTGTCAAGCCTAGTTCTGAGTTCTTTGGCTCTGTCTGACCTGGAGACCTCTCAAAGCCATGTCTATCCAGTCAGCCCCAAAGGGCAGGAGTTGACTCCAACTTTTTCGGAGCTCTCCCTGCACTTTGAGGCTTCAGCTAGGGTCAGCTCAGCTCCAGTTTTTGTCTCGGAGGTAGTTTTATTAGAGCAGGGAAGGATCTCAGTCCTGGGGCAGTCTATCTCTGTTCCAGGCTCCCTTCCATCTTCTGGGGGTACAGCTTTCAAGGCTAAGGACAGAGCCTTGGCTGCCACAGCCACTTGGTTCACCTGCTCCTCCTCTAAGCATGTTCCTTCCTCGAGTCCGATTACCCAGCCTGATCCTCCACTGGGACAGCGAGTGCTAAATCCTCAGGAGACTCAGATACAGATTCTGTCTTCTTCTGATACCCCTCCACACCAACCCTTGATGAGGTCCCTCTGAAGAAAAAGTGCAAGAGGAAGCACTTACGATTTCCTGCAGGAATCCATCACTGAAGATACTGATTCTGATGAAGAGGGAGGGTCCCCCAGATCACCCCTGATGATGTCTCCTTTGGAGACATCCTGGACATTTTGAATCACAGGGGTGATTAGAAGTCTCAAAGCCCTACCCCAGAGGAATCTGTATACCTGCAGGCTTTTGGCACTCATCCATCTACCTCTTGGGTGACTCCACCCGCTGATGAACTTATTAAGTTAATTTTTCAGCATGCATGGAAGGTGTCTTGCTCCACTGAACCTATCTCAGGAGGCCAGACAAAATTTTATCCCCACAAGAAGATAAACAATTTTGGGCAAAAGGTTTAGCAGTAGATGTCATGGTTGTAACAGTGGCCATGAAAAAGGAACTGGCTGAGGCAAGTTCCTCTATTCATCCACCCAACAGACAGTCCCAGATGATGGATAGGTTTGGCAAGATGACTTATGCTTAACTGAACTTTGCATTACTGTCTTTGAATTTTCTGGCACATTTCACCAGGCTTCAAAGGGATCTGATCAAGGAGCTCAAGGATACCCTGGCAGGACTTGTCACTGAGGAGGCACAAGACAAAGTTGCCTCTCAGTTAGCTACCATGGAGTCTGTGTCTAATTCGTCCATGTGGCTCATTGCACATGCAGCTGAAGGGACTACCAGAGCAGCAGGTTTGAGTGTAGCCATAAGGACGGACACTTGGATGTGACTTTGCGGAGCCATTTAAGTCTTCATTCATCAATGCACCCTTTGCATTATCTAGGTGTGAGAAATATGGAATGACCCTTTCTGCTGTGGGCATGCATTTTTCCAATCCTCAAAGACCTTTTTCCAGGAATCAGAGAGTTGGTGGAAAAACGTGGTTCAAAAAATACAGAGGGCCTTTTCAGGACACATATGGTGGAAGTTCACCTAGGGGTAGAGGGAGGAACTCTGATGGAAGATGCTGCCCACTCTGCCAACGTGGCCTGCAGAATCAGGGTTCCAGATATTTCTTTTCCGGGAAGCCCTATCAGCATTCCTGAATGGAGACCGATAGTCTTCCTCTGGAGGCAGTTGGAAAAGCTTGTCTCTGCACCAAAATGCCTGGCTAGAAATCACATCAGATACTTGGGTGTACAGGATTATATTCAAAGGTTATGCTATTCCCTTTTATCTTTCCCCTCCCTTTCCAAAAAAATTCCAGATGTTCCACCCAATCAGAGGGAACCAGCAGTCGTAGACATCCAAAGCCTGCTATAAAAAAGAATCATCCAAGAAGTTCCACCAGACCAGACAGAGTCAGGAACTTACTCAAGATTTTTTTTAGTGCCAACAAAGACAGGGGACTGGAGAGCAATTTTGGATTTCAGCCTATTGAACAAGTCAGTTTAGCAAATAAAATTCTGGATGGTCATGGTACAGTCCATTCATCCTTTTTTTGGAAAAGGACAACTGGATGTGCTCGACAGACCTTCAGGATGCATATTACCACATAAAAATGGACAAGCGCTCCAGAAGGTTCATCCACTAAAGGCTGGGAGCCAGTCACTATCGGTTCAGAGTTATGCCCTTTGGTCTCACCACAGCCCCCATGGTGTTCACCAAGTGCATGGCAGTAGTAGCAGCTCACTTGAGACTGCAAGGATTCTGGGTGTTTCCATACTTGGACAACTGGCTCATTACTGCTCCAACCAGGCATATGTTGCTAGTACCAAGAGACTACTTTCTCCATATTTGTTCAAACCTAGGAATTACAGTGAATTACAAAAAAATCTCAATTGACTTCATCTCAAAGTTTAAGAGTTCATAGGATCACTGCTAACTATGAGGACTTGGTTAGCCTCACTTCCACCACTGAGATTACTAAAAATCAGGGAACAAGTTTGAAAGATACAACACAACAAAAAAGTCCCTGCTTGTCTAGTCTTACAAGCCCTAGGTTCAATGGTGGCTGCAATAACTCTAGTTCCCCTGACAAGATTTCATATGCGAATTCTTCAAAGGCTACTTACCCTTCAGTGGTCAATACTTCACCAACATATGTTGGACAAGATTTTAATCAAGAATCTTTGCAGAAAAGATCTAGCATGGTGGATGCACTTGGAAGACATTCTTCTAGGCCCTCCCTTTGTCCCATTAAAACCCACGGCCATAATGACCACGTACGCCTCCCAGATGGAGTGGTGGGCATTATATGAGCAAGACTGTCCAAGGCACTTGGTCCACCATTGAGACCAGTATGCATATCAACATTCTAGAGATGAGCGCAGTGCTTTTAGCATTGCAAGCCTTTCAAACTGTTCTTCCTCTAGGAATTATTGTGATTCAAAGTCTGACCCTTTTTGTCAAGAAGCACTCAGAGTGTGGCAGTGGGTAATTTCTTCCAACCATTTTCTGATAGCAACACATAATCCGGGGAGCTCCAATGTGATAGCAGACAAACTAAGCAGGTCTATTCCTCTACATCATGCGTGGTCTGTCAATTTCAAAATGATGGAAAAGACTTTTCGTCAATGGGGCCAGACTTGGTGCGATCTCTTCGCCTCACACCTGAAGAACTGCAGCAAAAAGAGTTATGCACTTACCATAACTTAGCATCTGTGTTATCTTATGTCACTATTCATCATGTTTGGGTCGTAGGATCTGACATCAGATCTGAGCGAGCAGCTTTTCAGACAGATCCTAAGGTCAAGCTCCTCCCACTCTCATAACCCCTTGCTGCTCTCTAACCCCTCAGATCGAGTTTGCTTTGGAGCCAGAAGAGAGACAGAATAGACCTGAACTACCAGACAGGATGCATCCACTTTCTCTAGATCCAACAGGATGGGGGAAGGAGGAAGGGATAGTGATGAACAGTGACATAGGATAACACAGATGCTAAGTTATGATAAGCACATAACTCTTTATCTGATATTATCTGTCACTTTTGGGTCAGAGTCCCCGACTACTATACAATCCTACGAGGCCTCATGGAAGAATATGCCGAAGAACTGTGGGGCCAAAGGAAGCCCTGTTTCTGGAAAATAGGTTGAGCTTGAAGTGAGTAATAAAAGTGTGAGGAGAAGACCAGGTGGCCACAGCACAAATCTCTTCCAAGGAATGTTGGGTTAAAGGATCTATATTAAATCAGCCAACTCTTAAAATAGCGAATTCTGATTTATCAGCCCTTTAAGAGTGAAAGCTGACAACCCTGAAGACACAGAAGAGCGATTTTTTTCCCAGGGAAAAAAATTGTTGAGCCGTTTTAGGGACTTTGCCATTTCCTCCACTGTGGTGCAATTTCGGAGTTGGCATATTTAAGTAGGGGGGTGTGGTGGGGGGGGGGGGCTTTATTTTGTGTTTTCAACTTTTTTTTTGGTGGAACAGAGATTTTTTTCCCTGGGGAAAAAAATCACTGTTTTGCATCTTCGAGATTGTCAGCTTTCGCTCTTAAAGGGTCAACTGCCACCTCATGACATAACACAAGCAACACATAGATCACAAAGTCAGTGTGCAAATCAGTCACAGCCCTTAAGGCCAAACACAATGCCAGACACACTTGTCATAGGTGACTCCATAGTCAGACACACTGACGTCCCACTCACCAGACTGAACAAGGAGAGGGTCACAGTAAGCTGCCTGTCGGGCGCTAGAATCTGCCACATAACACAAGCACTCAGGTCACTCCACAGCAAGTACAAGTATGACTCAGTCATTGTCCATGCCGGTGTGAATGACCTGAGACGTACCACCCTGAACTACATGAAAAGAGACATAAAGGAGCTCTCAGATTATGTAGCCCAGGCTGGTATGACCCTGACCCTGAGCAGTATCCTACCTTCACCAAGAATGATGCCACAATACAGAGACAAAATGATCAGTTTTAATAATTGGCTTAATTTCTGGTGTCATTCTAAGGGGATCCAATGTCTGTCTGCCTGGAATGACATGCTTGACAAGCCACGCTGCTTCACAAGGGACGGCTTGCACCTGTCACCCCTGGGTTTCCGGATATTGGCAAAGGCTCTTGCCACCCCCATAGTGCCTTTTTTAGACAAGGCTCAAATTCTAAACCCACCGCCCTAGAAAACAATAATGGAAAAAAACTAAGGGTAATGCTGCTCAATGCCAGAAATCTAAATCTCAAGATGCATGCCCTCGAAGCCCTCCTCAGTATGGAGAACATCGATGTCTGTGCTGTGACTGAAACCTGGTTCAAGGCTCCTGAGAGCACCCCAGCACTATCAGGTTTTACATCATATCATGCCCGCCCCAAAACCCGGACCGTACCACAAAAGGAGGGGGTGTATCCACATTCATCAAGGATACCCACACCTCCAGGCTGGTGGCAACTCACGAAGAATCAGAGACCATTCAGGTGCAATTAACCATAGGCAAAACTGCTCTACAGTTTGTAGCATGTTACAGGCCACCCTCTCAAACTCAGGAACCCCACACAGCCTTCCTGAAGACACTGGAGAGTATAAATGTCTCTCCAAACACCATCATATTGGGTGACTTCAACTACCCAAACATAGACTGGGAACATTACTCAAGCCCCAATACCCTAGCCCAAAGGTTCCTGGAGTTCATAAACTCAAATGCTATGGAACAACTTGTCACCATTCCCACAAGAGGTGAAAATATACTAGACCTGATCATCACAAACATGGGGACAAAATGCTCCACACCAGAAGTATATCCCTCATTGGTGAGATCAGACCATAAACTAATCTCACTGGAGATCCACATCCCGCCCCCACCCCCAACAAAAAAGACCACAGTGAAGAACTTCTCAAAAGCCAACTTCACACTTCTTAAGACTGGTGTGGTATCCTTCAAGGCCCCTGAGCCATTGGAAACCACAACCCACGCTGCTGAATCCCTTACAAATGCTTTCTACGAGCACCTCCAGGATTGCATGGATCAAGCAATCCCAAATAAAATCAAGACCCTTTCCACCAAAGGCAAGCGCCCGATCTGGTGGACCCCAGCCATAAACAAACTTTACAACAAGAGGAGAAAGCTACTACAAGATAGAGCAAAATCCCTAAAAGGGAAGACATCTCTGATCAATACTAGTAAAAAGCTACGATCACTCATAAAATCATCCAAGGCCAACTTTGAGAGAAAAATCGCCAAGGACTCAAAAGACAATCATAAGGCCTTCTTTAGCTATGTTAGAAATCTGGGTGGAAACTCCCAGATATGCTCAGAATTAGTCCAAAATGATACAAAAATCACTGAACCCACAGACATTGCAAACATACTGGCAGAGAGGTTCAGTGAAAATTTCTCCCCTCCCTCGCCCGCAAAAGGAGAAATATCTATCCCAGCAGAGTGTAGCCTCCCAATCATCTCAAATGCCCAGGTGAGAGCTGCTCTCTAAAGCTAAAAACACAGCATCAATGGGACCGGATGGTGTCTCCGGCTGTGTGCTACACGAACTCAATGAGGAACTAAACCCACACATAAGGCTGCTGTTTAATCTTAGCCTTACCACAGGATACACTCAAAGAGTGGCGTACGGCAACTGTGGTCCCACTCCACAAAGGCAGTGCTTCTACGGACCCTGGTAATTACCACCCCATAAGCTTAACAAGCCTGGTCTGCAAAGCTATGGAGAGGATCATAATGGAACTCATAAATAAAGACATAGGAGACCTACAGACATTGGATCCTACCCAATTCGGCTTTGTCAAGGGCAGATCATGCCTCTTGAACTTGGTCGACTTTTTTGAAACAGTCACCAAGGCCATTGATGAAGGTAAGGCAGTTCACACAGCCTACCTTGACCTTGCAAAAGCTTTCGACACAATACCCCACTCGGGTATCATAGAAAAGCTCACCAGCTCAAATGTAAACCCATATGTCACAAGATGGGTTGCAAACTGGCTCAAGGACAGAACCCACAGGGTTACAGTTTCTGGTGCCATGTCAGACTCCAAGCCGGTCACAAGTGGTGTCCCACAGGGCTCAGTTCTGGGCCCCCTCTTGTTCGGCATCTACTTTTCAGAAGTGCAGGTAAACATAGGAGGATTGTGGCTGACAAAGTTTGCAGATGACTGCAAACTGGGCGCCATAGTTGAAAATCTATCAGACACAAATATCCTTCAGAGAGGTCTCATAGAAACGGATAACTGGTGCCAGAGCCATGGCCTTAAGCTAAACGCCAAAAAATGTATAGTCATACCCTTTGGTAAAAACAAGGTAACCCCAAGTTACCACATAGGTGGCAATCCATTAAGCACAGAAGAGGTTATCAGGGACCTGGGGACCCAAGTTGACAGTAACCTTTCTTTTGACACTCACATTGCCAAAGTGGTTAGGAGGACCTTCTACATTGCCCACCTGATTATGAAGGGATTCACATCCAGATCAAGGGAGGTCATTGTTCCCCTGTACTCTTCACTTATCAGACCAATGATTGAGTACAATGCCCCATTCGAAATGTATCTTACCCGACACCTGCAGCAATTGGAAAGACCCCAAAAGTTCCTCACCAAAAGGATAAAGGGGCTCAAAAATATGCCATATGCTGCCCGACTGAAGAAACTCCAGCTCTATTCAGTCGCATACCGTCTGCTCAGAGGTGACCTGTGCCTGACATACAAGGCCATGTCCAACCCAGAATTAATGGACATGCTCCACCTCAAAAAATCCAAATCCACCAGAGCCACAAGAGCAAGAGACTTAAACCTCTACACGGATATAAATAGGACATGCTGGAGGGACAGATTCATCACCCAGAGACTCCCTATGCTGTGGAACAGAATCCCGGTCGATGTGAGACAGAGCACCTCACTGGCTCTGTTCAAGAGGAATCTTGACCAGTGGATGGGAGATCGTAGGTTTACCCCGGGGATCATCTCTGTATCACTGCTGGACAGAGGCACGGCAAACTAATGAGTATAGTATTCTTCAACCTAAGGGGTGGTGAAAGCCACACAACTCTGGCTAGGCTTATAAATGCCTTAGGGCAGATAGCCTAGTATGAACTTATGAACCTATGAACCTAATAAATCAGGGTTCGCTGTTTTAAGCATTCGCTGATTTAACATAGACCCGGGTTAAATAGGTCACTGATGTAGACACAAATCTAGTGGAATGAGCTCTGACATAAGCTGGTAAAGACAATCCCTTGGAAGTATAAACCATTAAAATACAATGGGATATCCAATGAGATATTGTTATTTTGGATATTCCCCGTCCCAGTCTGTTAACAGAAAATGCCACAAACAGTTGGTCAGATTTGCAAAAACTCTTTGTCCTGTCTAAGTAGAAATGTAATTGTCTATGCACATCCAGCGTGTGCAACAGATACTCCACTTTACTGGAATGGTTGGGAAAGAAAACTGGCGAATGAATGGTTTGATTCACATTCGCTTTGGCAGCTACCTTGGGCATGAAGGAAAGATTAGTCCTGAGGGATATTCTGTCTCTATGAAAAAGCATGTATGAAGGCTTAATAGAGAGCCTGCAATTCAGAAACTTATCTTGCTGAACTTATAGCCACCAAGAAGGTGGTCCTCCAAGACAAAAACTTAATGCCGCACATTGCAGCAGGCTCGAAAGGACTCTGGGTAAGAGATTGCAGCACAAAGGAAAGGTCCAAAGGAGGAGAGGGATCTTTGATAGTGGGCTGCAGCAGGAAGACACATTTCAAAAAGGCCTTGCAAAGACATGAGCAAAAGCTATGTTTCTCGCCAACATGAAAATTAGAGATGATGGCTAACTGCAACTTAATAGTGGAGAAAGTGGCTCCATTGTGAAAAAGAGAAGACAATAATAATAAGATTTCTGGAATGGGAGCCAAAAAATAATCCAGATTTCGCAGCCTGGCCCCAACAGAAAATCTTTTCTATTTACTATGATAGACCTTTCTGGTGAAAGCTTTCTGAGAGGCCAAAATGATGTCTCTGACAGAAGATGCAAGCCTGGGCTGAGTAAGAATTAGGGAAGTGGACAAACCACACTGTCAGACAAAGAGTCTGAAGGTTTGGGATGGGAAGATGAGAGGGGTGAGATATCAGATCTGGAAGGGAATCCAGTACCCAAGGGGGGGTACTTCAGGTCAGACCTTAGAAGGGGAAACCACACCTGTCGAGGCCAGAAGGGGGCAATGAGAGGGTGAGCTTTCTGAAGAACCTTGTTGATGAGAGATATCAGAGGGTAAGCATAAAGTGGACCCGGGGGGCCAGTTGTGAACTAGACCATCCCTGGGTTCTCCCCTGCTGGGAGGATAAGGGTAAAGTACTGGCTGCATTCATGATTGAGCAGAAAAGCAAACAGATTGCAACTCAGCTGACCCCAGCAAAGGAAAATCTCTTTCGCCACTGAAGTATTCGGGGAGCACTCATGAGAACTTAAGACAGCTGGGAATGTGCAGTGCAAGGAGAAAGTGCCCTGAGGACATTGCCCATTCCCACACTCTCATGTCCTCATGACAAAGCAGATAAGAACATGTGCTCCCTTGTTTGTTGATGCACCACACAACTGCCATGTTGTCTGTGTGCAATGCAATGGTACTCAGAGGAAGGCAGTCCTGAAAGGCTTGCAATGTGAGAAGAACTGCCCTCTTCTCCAGTATGTTGATATGCAGTTTAGTCTCTGCAGGGGACCATATACCTTGGACTATCTTCCTTTGGTAATGCCCCCCCACCCCAGCAAGGAAATGTCCATGGTCACTGTGGCACTGGGGAGAGGAGCAGTGAAGGGTCTGCCTACGAGGAGATTGGGAGACTGAATCCACCAATGGAGATGAAGCCTGCACACAGGAGTGAGGTGGATGGAAGCTGTCATTGGGTGAGTTAGAGAAGACCATTGGATCACTACAGTCCACAGGAAAACCCTCATGCAAAACCTGGCTACAGGTAGCAGATAGACTGACGCCACCATAGACCCAAGGCCCTGAGGTTGAAATGGACCTGAGGATGAGACAGATCTAGAAAGCAATGAACCTGATTAGCTGCACCCACCTGAGGGGCAGTGCTACAGTCTCTGCCACTGTGCCTAGCTGGATGCCTTTAAACTTCAAGTTCTGGACCGGAATCAAATCTGACTTGGCCAGATTCATGATGATCCCTAGTTGGTCGAACAGGTGAAGAAGGTATTGAGATGCTGCAGCCAGTCGATATTTTGTGGGAGTTGTGATGAGCCAATCATCAAGGTAAGGAAACACCTGGAATCCCTGCAGTCTCAGGTGAGCTGCCACCACTGCCATGATCTTGGTGAACACCTGGGGGGATGTGGTGAGACCAAAGGGCAGGGTCCTGATCTGGTAATGATTGGCCCCTACGGAAAAGCAGAGATGTCTCAGGGAATGACTATTTTTATATGATAGAACACAACCTGGAGACCTACAGAGCACATCCACTTATCCTAGTGTAAAAGGGGCATGATGGACTGGACAGTGACCATCCAGAACTTCGACTTCTTGACAGAGAGACTTAACTTGCTTAGGTCCAGAATCGACAAAGGTCCACCATTTTCTCTGGCACCAAAAAGAAGTCAAAGTTAAGTTCTGGATCCTCATTGTCCTGGGGGGACCTCTTGGATGGCTATCTTTTGATGAAGCTTGAGAAAATGTTTAACATGCATAAATACAGGAGATGTAAAACTGCATGCACTCAATACAGGAAGAAACTTTATCCAAAGCTCAATATCAAGGACAATGATACCCTTCGAACAACTCATTCTTCCAGAAGTTTGGGAACATAAAGGATCAGGGCTGGTAGGCAGGAAGTTGAGGAAGAATGAAAATGGATAACACAGATGAAATATTATGGTAGGCACATAACTTCTTTATCTGATATTGTCAATTTTCATTCTATTTTCAACTGACTGGATTCTAAGGAAGGATATTCCTGAGCACAGTTGAATCAAGTGATGCTCCACCCCTGGAGAACAGATCCAATTTGTAATGAGTAATAAAAGTATGGGGAGTAGCTCAAGTTGCTGCTGCACATATGTCATCCATGGACGTTCTGGATAGAAAAACTGAAGTTGCCATGGACCTATTTGAATGAGCTTGTACCTGCTGTGGTAAGGTAATGCCCAATTTACTAGAGATAAATCAAATGCAATCAGTTATCCATCTGGCTAAAGTTACTTTTGTGACTGGTTTTCTCAATTTCAATTCTGCAAAGGATACAAATAACTGGTCTGTTTTTCTGATGTTTTTTGTTCTCTGCAAGTAAAAATATAATTGTCTGTGAACATCCAATAAATGTAACATGTATTCACCCTTGTTTGCAAACTTATGGAAGAATAATATCAAATTAATGGATTGATTAATATTAGATTCTGACAACACCTTGGGAAGGAAGGCGGCATTAGTTTGTAGTGGGAAGGTATCAGAAGAAACTGTAATACCCTGCTGGGAAGTCTGGGAGTTTCAGGCTGACTGTCTTTGTTGTAAAGAGTGATGAGGCTCCAACTGCAGAGACATCAAAGCAGAAGGTTAAAGATCTGCAGGGGTTGGATCTGTCCATTCTGTTGGGGCAGTTAAAATCCTCTTCACAACCTGGAAGGTTGATCTCTCCGAAGAAAAAAAAAGACAAGCATCTAGACCACTGTCCTCCTCCATTCCAAAAGCAATCTTCCCAAGGTGGAAGTTGGAGATGATCTATCCAGTGTTAAGGCTTCTAGGGGCAGAAATGGCTCTGACAACTTGGGAGTTGACTCCAACACCTTGGATACAACTGGGAAGCTACGGCTCCAAGACCCCTCCTGATCCAAAAGAACTGGAGCACACAGAGTAAGCTTTGGATCTGAAGATATTGCTATCTTCACATCCAAGCCAAACAAAGCCAGAAGACTTGGATCCAGGGACTCTGAAATAGTTGAAGGAATCAGAGGAGGAACTTGAAGTGGGGGGTGTATTCAAAGGATGGACATTCTGACCCGAGGGGTTAGGAGCCGATAAGACACCCATCTGACTCTTCGCAGAGAGGATCTGCCGCGCCACTTTCTCCACATCTTCCTCTGTCAAACTTCTGGAAGAATGACTGGAACGTATTGAGGGGGAACTGAGATCGATGATGCTCCAAAAAGGGTGAGGGTACACAGGAAGGCACTGAATCAATGGATGGCAAATATCTAGTTCTGGGAAGAGAAACAGACTTAAGGCAGTCAGATCTGACAACTTTTTTGTCAGATCCAAAGTAGTGCGGTCCATCATTTTTTCCTTTTTTGAATCAGAGAGTGAGGTTGGCTCCAACTTAGATATTTTCATAGATGGCTCTGAAGCCAGGGTGGATAACATAGATGGCTTTGGAGATGAAGTCTTCAAATGTTTACTTTTACTTCTGGGAGACTGATGTCCAGGTATTGCCTCAGCAAAAGTAGAAGGTAGTAAGCCTTTCAAGATAAGCAAATTCTTTCTTTCTTTCTACAAGTGCCCTAGGATTGAACCCATGGAGGACAGAATAATCCTCTTGAAGATATGGAGGCCCAAGATAATAAACACACATAGTGTGGGCATCTGACATTGGCAGCTTGTGCCTACACTTAACTCTCTCTCTCTCTTTCGGCTTTTCCAGTTTAGGGGTCACCACAGTGGATCACCTTGTCCACTCATGATTGGCAGTGGAGTTTTACGGTATCGAGTTGCCAGCCCGGCGCCCAACCTTCCATGGAAGGCACACGCATGCACTCATGCCTAGGGCCAATTTTAGCATGTCCAATCCACTTCCAGCATGTCTTTGGGGATGTGGGAGGAAACCGGAGCACCCGGAGGAAACCCACACGACCACAGCGAGGACATGCAGACTCCGCACAGAAGACACCCCAGCCGAAGATCAAACCGTAGAGCCTCTTGCTGTGAGGTGACAACGCTAACCGCTGCACCACCGCGGCGGTCCTTTGTGCCCACACAATACACTTTTTAAATCTAGTGGGGCCTTTTTCCGCCATAAGCACATATCAGGACAGAAAGGAAGAAAAACTACAAGCAACGGTAATAAATAGGTACACCAGGTGTAGAGAGAAAAGGAAAATACTAACAATAGTATTTTACAGGACTAAGCACTTGTATGATAGTTCAAGGAAAGGTAAAGGATAGCAACTATATAGAATGTAAGACAAATTAGAAAATATTAAGATTTAGAAGATAATATCATTTAGCTGAAAATGCTCGAGAGCTATGGTCAACCACGTCTTTCGCGAAAAGTGGCAAACAAGATCTGAAGTAACTTGGGGTTAGTGCATTATGGGCAAGGGAGAAATTTGAGATTGTTTTGGTTGCCACAAGCTTTAGTAATGGCCAGGTGGGATCCGAGGATTAGCTCTGAACCCATCAGTTTAGGATTGAATGAAAATTGACAACATCAGATCTATAGCTGCTGAGCACAGAAGAGACTTTAGAGACTCCTGGAAAAGGGCACAAAAAGTTGGTTAAACTTCCTTATTCTGTTTGTTCTCTGCAAATAAAACCTTAACTGTTAGTGCAGATAAATGCAGTGAAGCACCTACTCCTTGTTGTTAGCATATTTGACAAAAAACACTGGAAAATGAATTGGCTTATGTAAAAAGGATAGATTATTCAGTAGAGAAACTATTTATGAAAAGTTAGGTAAAGGGGGTTAGATGACAAAGCCTGAAGTTCCAAAACTCGTTTGGCAGAAGTAACTGCAACCAATAACATCTTCCAAGATAGACATTTTCCATCCACTGTGGCTGCAGCTTCAAAGGAGCACTCCAGTTAAAGCCTGAAAAAAAAACTGTCAGATCCCAAGAAGGCCTTAGGAAAACCCTTCAAGAAGGCCTCAAACAACCTCAAGGAAGCTATAGGAGAATGATCTTGAACAATATGAAAATTAGAAATAGCTAAATGGCTGCAAATTGGACTTTAGTGGTACAGTAACTTGCTCCCAACTGAAATAGACACTCTAAGAAATCCAAAATCAAATCTAAGGCAACCCAAAATGGATCCAAACATTTACCGCCAAATGAGATGCAAAATATTTTTCATTTACAACAAAAAGTCTTCCTGGTGGAAGTCTTCTGAAAGAGGAGGAAAAAATAATATGTACAACTCAAGCAGACAGCTTGGGATTTCTGGGCATCACTGGATGTGGAGGAACCAAGTGGTCAGTTTGAGGGACTTCAGGTCATGGTGAGGCTTGCCGGCTGAATAGGAGTCAAGATCTGGAACTGGATACACAACCCATGGAAGGGTAGACTAAGTGAGGTCACAGAAAGGTGAACCAAACTTGTCTGGGCCAGAAAGGGACAACAAGGATCTCAGCTGCCCTGCACCAACCTGCTGTCTTCAAGTACAATTGGGTAAGATCTTACCATAACAGCAGAAGTCCTACTTCTCACTGTTGCAGTATTGTTTATACTCGGGATATACTGCAGGGGATAGCCTAACATCTGACCAGTATACCAAACCCTTTACACTTTACAGGAATTCTACATCAGATGTTATGTCCTACATGCAAAGTTTAACCTGCATATGTGATGTGCAGACGCCTAATTCTCAGAACTGAACTGCCCCAGGAGAACCTCAGCAACCCCAAAGAAACATAGCATGCTCATCCAGGAAGGGGAAATAAAGAAGAGAAGGGGTTAAGAAGAAACCCCTTGGCTATCAGTAGGGAACAAGAAAAATAAAAGGGAGCAGATGTGAGGAAGAAATACAGCAGCATTGAGTAGTAGGACATTTAATGTTACGGTAACATCCTACACAGTGGTACTACATCTTTCATTATCACGGTTGCAGTATTCTTTATACTTGAGAGATTACCAAAGCTACTGAAAGGTATGGGAGGAGGAAGGCAGACAAGAGCCCTCCACAAACTCATGAAAGATACCCTGGAAAATCCTGCCATGGAAATGACATCCAACTCATAATGCTTGGTAAAAGTGTGGACAGTAGACCAAGTAGTAGGTTGCAAAATTAATCTAGTATCTAGATGCTTGAAAAAAAGCTCCAGAAGAGGCTACTGCCCTGGTAGAATGAGCGCATACAGAACAGGAAATCTTCTTGCCATGAAAAAACAAACATAAATGGCTTTACAGAAGGAAGCAAAAAGATGCTCACATTTTATAATGCATTTTGTCTTATCCAAGTAATACCTGGGTTGTCTATGTAAATCCAAGCTGTATAGTACCTCCTCACTAGCAGACTCTGGAGAAGGAAAAAGGAGGGAAGATGAATTGCCTTATTCAAGGAAAAATCATTAACCACCTTGGGCATAAAACAAGGATTAAAATGAAGAGACACCCTGTCCTTGTGGAGAACAAAAAAAAAAGGAGGAACTGCCATAAGGGCTTGGAGTTCAAAAACTCTCTCTTGGCAGAAGTAAGAGTCACAGACTAAACAGCCTTCCAAGTACAATGCTGCAGGGAAAAAGAAAAAGCTGTCTCAAAGGGGGACTGAGTCAATTTTTCAAAAACAAAATTAAGGTCCCAAGCAGGAGGAATAGGTTTTCTTTGGGGTCTCATAAGAAGTACACCTTTTAGGAATTGTTTGACTTCAAAACTAGAAACCAAGGGGGAATTCAAATGTAGACAGACAAAAATAGCTGACAAATGAGCTTTTAATAGAAAAACATACCAAACCAGTATTGAGAAATTCACATAAAAAGGAAATGACTCCCACAGGAAAGAGGGTCCTGGTTATGCTTAAGATACCAAACAAAATGTCTTCCATTTAGCCACATAGGATTTTCTAATAGTGGGATTTCTGGCCTCCTGCAAAATCTGAAGTGCATTCTCAGAAAATGGTACCTGAAAGGAATCAAAACCCTATCACCTAAACTGTCATTTGATGAGTGTACAAGTGAAGGTGAATGAGACACCTCTTGTTGTCATAGGTTCATAGGTGTTTACTATGACCACAAGGGCCTTTGTAAGCCTAGCTATGCATCCCTAATATCTGACAAGTTCTAATACCCTTGATAAGTGTAAGCAAGGGGTTTGGGAGATGAACCATTTACAGGTTACCTGTATCCGTTAGAGACATAGGTACCAAACCAGGGATGAATTTCCGATTTCCCACCAATTGGGTTAGGGAGGATCTCTGCTTCACATGGATGAGGAGTCTGTTCCACAGAAGTGGTAGTCTCTGGGATACATACCTATCTCTCCAGCAGGACCCATTCATAACCACATGCAAGGTTTAAGTCTTTAGAACAGGTAATTCTGGTGCTGTTTGTTTTGTGGATATGCAGGAGGCCCATCATTGTGGGGTCTAACAATGCCCTGTATGCCAGGCAAAGATCTCCCCTCAAAAGCCTGTAGCCTAAAAGTGAAAGGTTACACATTTTGTTTTTTACTTATGTGTGTTGTGTGTGATTCAATTTTTTGACCAGATTCTAGGTGTAAATGGGGTAGATAGCAAAGTGGTGAAATGGGGGGAAAGAGGGGGAGAACAAAGGGAAAGTGATATAGAAACATGCAGGATGGAGGTAGGAAAGAACCATAACTATCCATTTTTTTAATAGTGTAAAATGAAAATATGTACAGAATATTAGCTGGAAATTTGGACTGTCACCCCCACAAAGAACGGGTGACAACAATGCAATCATATTGTCTAGCCAACTGAAGAAAATCAAGTGTGTCAAGAAGACACGTGTGTGAAATGGAGAGCTATGTATGAGACAATATCTTTTTTTTTTTTTTGTGGGACAGGTCCCCATTTTATTTTATTTTATTTTATTTTTACTCCAGTAAGATAGGAATGATGGGTAAGGTATGTTGGTATTTCTGGGTCAGGTAAATTGGGTAGGTGAGGAAGCAAATACAAACAAACAGGACAAACAAGACAAGACACAAGGACAGTGAGGGACACTATGACTGGGGTGAGAAAGGGGATAATGCAAGCGCTTGCCCATCAAACATGGGGACAATGAGAATCTAGTCCTCACCCACAAGACTGTCATCACTGTCCCCTTACTCTGCAGGCTGCTGGAGTGCTTGACATCTTCTCCTTCTATGGGCCATGAGGGACAGCACCCTCTCCATCCAGTATAGGTGTACACCAGTGGTGCCGGACACGGCTCTACGCACCAACCTTGGCATCTCCTGGCAGGTGATGAAATCCCCACCTCTGCCAGAACTCCCCAGATGGTATCGCAGCACCAGCTGCTGGAGCAGTGCTACCTGAGGGCACAGATAGTGTAGGTGCAGTAGAGCCCCTACTGCCAGGTTGGGTCCCATATGTGCTGGATGTCAGTTCTGGAGCTGGTGGAGTGGGGGGGCATGCTGACCCACTGGAGTTGACCTACCTCACTGAGCAGTGAAACATTTAGTGATTTGGTAAATATGGATGACATGGAGACATTTTGACAACACATAATAGAAAATAAACAACAGATAAGGGTTGGGGGGAGAAAAAAGTGCTAAAATTAGTACCTCCACATTTATCTGAAGTGTTATATTTACGTACAAGTCCTAACAACTACAAACTATAATTACAGCTTGATCAAAGTACTCCTTGAAATTGGCAAATATGGTACATATGATTGGTCCAATTACACAGATTACAGTTAACAGCAGGATCTTTATACCACTTGTATAGAGTTTAATATAAGCAATATTATTAAATAAATGCAGTATTGTATAGTTGTTACTCATGGTATCTGAACCCACAACATCTGACTTCAGTCTTGCACTTGATTCCCAAAGGTGGTTTGTGCTACAGATGTATGCATGCATACTTGCTTTTACAGTTAGGATATGCATGCTCACTTTTCTATTACTGTATGGAAAGGAAACAAATCCAACTTTTAAAGCTACAATACTACTTCTCTTGTGCTGCACACATACCACTTGCTTCCCTCAGCCTCTTCAAATGATCAGCATGAGCCTGCTGATTCAACTCAATTTCAGGATTAGCTGTGAAAAGAGCAGAACAGAAGAGCATTATGCATACCAGTCTTGCCTATATTTAGCTTTCCGTGTATTATACATTCTCTTTATTAGCATACTTACACAAGTGTGGGATGTCACTGGTTTGAAACTCATCCAACCACTGGTTGAGAGTATCCCTCTTGCGCCTTTTTAGGCTATTGAAATGGTGCCTACACTGTTCTTCAGCATGTGGGATTCCAGTCACACTGGGTACAACCTTAGCCAGACTATTTCAACCCTCAGACTTGTACTGGGAGCCAGAACAGTCCCCCTTCAGAAGCCTTTCAATGTGATGCTTTACCAAGAGTCCAGTAAATATTCTGGACTCCTGAACACCTCACCTCTGCACCCTAAATTGGACACCTTCCCCTCTAATGCAGGACATGTCTGATTCCAAAAGTAGAGCAATGGCAAATGATGGTTTCCTGTCAATTCCTGTATTGCGTTTACTGGTAGTGTGTAAACCCGAGAAATGATGCCAACTATGTTTGGATGATGTTAAGTGGAGACCAACATTGCCAAGCAGGGAGGAAAGCAATTTTTGAAATTGGAAGGTTAATCTGACACTTGACATTAGTTTGAGAGGTGTCTGCTGCTGTAACTGTTAGGAGAATTAACTCTGCAGACATGCAGTGGGGGCATAACTTTCATGACCTGGCACATTTTTAGTTTGGCTTTATACAGTGATAAAACTGATTTTTACAGTGTGGGATTCAAACCTATTCATATGGGATAAAACAGTTTCTCCCACAGCAGTGATTTTCCAACTCTGCCACAGAAAAAGTGCTTTGCAGGCATAGTCATGAATCACTAACACATACAGATGACAGTATGATGTGTTAACCATGTAAGTGTGTGACCTGACAAAGTCCTCATATATAGATTAATTTGTGTATTAGTCTTAAGTGTGAAGGCTAGCCAAGTCCAGATAGCAAAATTATACTTACAGAAATATAGTAAAAAGTATACCCTCAGTCATACATCTGAAAACACAATTAAGGGTGTCTTATCCCTCATACGTATAATTTATATCAGCTCCACTATCTAAAGTGTTATAAGTGAGACTGAATATAATGTGAAATGGAACAACAGCAAAAATATCTGGACTGACCTGTATTAGAACCCAGGACTATCTGTATGTCAGTTCTACACTCACACCTGTTGCCACAAGAATGTTTAAATAACACTTGTATATTTTTGTGTTCATTACCATAAACTGGACTGTCACGACAGTTAAAATATGTTGCACTTACTGTATTACAACGCAGGACCATCTGTATTACAGCTCTACACTTACATATGCTGCCACAGGAATAGTTAAAAGACAGGTGCATAATTCCCTATTCATTTTTAAGTTCTGTGTGTTAACCACCATGCAACGTCACTTAGAAGGTTTGTGCAGTGCCCAACAGAATTAACAGAATGTATTGATTTTAAATTGTTGACTTTCTGCATCCTGTCTGCAGGTGTTCAACAGCTGCAGATGTTGATGAAGTTTGCTAACCACTGCACAATGTCGCTTAGCGGCACTACGTGATGGAAAGCAAAAATTGTAACAATGTATCTTTTTTGACCTTTACATTGTCTATGCCCTGTCTCCAGATTTTCTATCTGTTTCCTGTGTGGGCCACTAGCCCATAAGGCATTCTGTATCATTGTCCTTAAAATGTGTGAGGATATTAAATGGCAATAATACACAGTAACAAAAGAATGGGAGGTTGGATGTTACTGAACAGAAACTCTGAAATCTGTGCTGCTTACTTACATTTAAAATCATGATACAATTACTTCTACACTTTGTAAGTTTAACCTGGCTAACACAGCCACTAGAGGTAGGGCAGTCTGAACTGCTGTTGTGTTTTCCTTCTCCCTACCAGTAATCATTCACAGTTGCAACAAACAAACATTATCAACAAACACTGAAGGAGTGCCTGCTACATGGAGCCAAGTAATTGGGATCCAGCAATTCTAATGAGTTCACTCCTCATCTGCATCCTGCTCACAGCCCTGAATCTACACCATGAAAACGGAACCATGCAGCTAGGGAACCTGAAGGTAAGGAGACCTGTTTATGTAGATAACACAGATGAGAATATCATTTTGGGATATATCTGCACAGAACACTACTGACCTTGATAAGGTATGCTTGCATTTTTCAGCTATATATTGTATATGCTAAAATGTCATTAAGAAAAATCTGTTTATAGATGGGGGAGTATGGCCAAGATGGCAAAATGTTAAGAGCACAAAGTCTTAACTCTACTTTATTTTCTTTTTTTCTGATAGGATTTTATTAAAAAAACTTAACAAAAAAAAAGAAGTTATGTCTTACCATAACGTTCCATCTGTGTTGTTGATCTTCATTCAGTCATCACTGATGGGTTATCGGTTCCGTCCTCGGAACCGAGCTGGCCAATATCAAGCTTGCGTCAGCCAAAAACTCTCGCGCCAAGGTCCCATACAGAATGCTCTGCTCCCTGTTACCTCAGATTGAGTTTGCAAGTTGATAGACAAAAGTAGTGGCTACCTCTGGTCATAACAGATCTACAGGGAAGTAGTACATGAGATCAACCAAGAACCTCCGGATGTGGAGCGAGGGTGGGACATAATGACTGAACGAAGATAAGCAACCCAGATGGAACATTATGGTAAGACATAACTTCTTTATCTGATGTTGTTAATCTTCTTTCAGTCCTTGCTGATGGGACAGAGTCCCCAGCTACCTGTATTCCTAGGTGGCCCTCATGGAAGGACATTCCTAAGCACTATGGAGCCAAAGGAAGCTCTACCTCTGAAGGCCAAGTCCAATTTGTAATGAAGAATAAAGGTATGAGGTTTGGCCCAAGTTGTAGCTAAGCAAATATCATTGAGGGAGGCCTTAGCATGGAAAGCTGCTGAAGTTGCCATAGATCTTGTAGAATGTGCTTTGACTCTATGAGGCAAGGTGAGATTGTTTTTGTTGTAGATAAAGATGATACAATTTCTCAACCAAGAAGCCAATGTAACTTTTGATACTGGATGACCTCATCTAGTTCCAGAGAAAGCCATAAATAGTTGGTTTGATTTACAGGTAGATTTTGTTGTGTCCAGATAAAATTGTATTTGCCTATGAACACCCAAGGAATGTAGGCAATACTCTCCCTTGTTAGAATTATTTGGAATGAACACGGGAAGGTCAATAGATTGGTTGATAGATCGCTCTGACACCACTTTTGGTAAAAAGGTAAAATTAGTTCTCAGTGGTACCTTATCCTTATGGAAGATAAGATAGGGGGATTTGATGCATAAGGCCTGAAGTTCTGACAATCACCTGGCTGAGGTGATTGCAATCAAAAAACAGCATTTTCAAAGAGACATATTTTATATCACATGAAGATGCAGGTTCAAAGGGGGGAGCTGTTAGAGCTTGCTGAACCAAAGCCAAATCCCAAGGTTGTACGAGTTTTCTAAAGGGGGGTTTTAGGTGGATAACCCCTTTCAAAAAAGTCTTACAGAGTCTGTGAGACATCAGTGAAGAATTTTAAAAACGAATAAGGAAATTGAGATGGCAGCCAAATCTACAAGGATAGTACAGGCAGACACCCCAGAGTGGAAAAGATGTGATAAGTTATCCAATACTACAGAGACTGGGGCAGACAGGGGGTCTATTTGTTTATTTGCTGCCAATAGAGAGAACCTCTTCCACTTGTTAAGATAGATTAGTCTGGTGGACAATTTATGATATGCAATAAGAATATTTTGCACAGTGGACAAAAGGTTTTCATGCCTGGCAATCATTGGAAGTGGAGAAACCAAGCTGTCAGTTTCAGGGTTGTCAGATTGGGGTGAATCAGACCTTGTGGATGGGAGATCAGCATTGGGTATGGATTGAGAATCCATGGTTGATCTAGCAGGTGAGGCCAGAGCAGGGGCGTAGCCAGGATTTTCAAATTTGTACTCACAGCTCCCAGACTGCTGCCCCCTCAGAAAGCCACACCCACATTAACACTGCTGACCAAGCCACGCCCCTTCATATTGCTGATCTCTGAACAGATCACTTGCAAGTATATGCCAGGGTAGTAATTACTTACATGCTGCATGAACATTTCATTCCAAAGGTACATCTTTCAAAAAACAAAATACCTTTCCAGTTACAGTAGGACAGATCAATTTGCCCTCCCCAAGATTACCCTTCTTCCCCTTGCAGCTCCTAACTCCTGTAGTAGCTCATTAAAGCTCCAGCAGTGCTGCTGACTAAAGGACTGGCCGGTTCTAGGCAGCACGTGCTCTGCAGAATTGTAGTCTGAGGTACAACATATAGAGCTCTCCCGAGGTAACACCCAAGCTATGAGCCGCAGCTACCTCCCTTCCACCCGCATGGGTCAACTGGCAATCGCAGCTCACTCCTATGGCCTACACTCACACCCTTCCACCCGCATGGGTTACCTGACAATGGCTGATCACTCCTATGGCCTACACTCACACTAAGCCTTTTGGAATGGTAAATCTTACATTCCCAACAACAAATACATTTTAGCTGGGCTCAGTTAATTTATTTTTTTATTTATTTTTAAGCTCCAATGACACTAATAGTTCAGGAAAATAAAAATTTAATACATTGTCAATGGAGATTAACATTAAAAACACAAGTACAAAGATTACAAAACAATATAATAATACTAGAAACATATTTACATAGGAAAGGGTTTGACAATCATGTAGAAGATAAGGAAAAAATAGAAGATTCAAACTAATTATTATGGTAGTTTTGAAGAATAACACTCAAAGTGGAAAAAAACACAAACAGATTAGTGTGTGTGTATATATATATATATATATATATATATATATATATATATATATATATATATATTATACATATATACGTGGAACACATGATTTCACAGCAAGTTGAATATTACAGAATACATTCATACTGCCACTGACAATAAATAAAGATGTATACTCATGGGAGTCAATCAAGCAAAAACTAAAGCTGTTGAAATTTACATCCTTACTACCCTGCTTACATTCTGTGAATCTCAAGCCTTTGCTGAAAGGAAATTGGTTAAAGCAAGAAAATTGCCCTAGGTCCCAGAACCAGTGGGACTGTTACATGCTCTAAGGGACTTGTTTGGAGTTTTTTCTAGTCTTATGCTCCAGTGATAGTCTGAACAACATTACTGGAAAGAAAAGAAATTCAAGGAAGAAGTAAGTTTTGCTCAAAGTTTAATGTTCAAAGCTGACATGATAACATCCAATATCCTGAGAAGGCAACAGCTTGAAAACACAAAAATCATATCTGCAAATGCAGACTGCCTCCCTACCCTCCCACAAAATGAAAACAATCACTTTATGTATAGCCCTATGTTGTTACATGCTGAAAAAAACAAATGAAGACACTCAGGTTTGACTGAAAATGTCAAAGAAAATTACCACACCGTTCTCAACCCCCTTGTAAGCTAGTGTAAGTGATCTTGTGTGCACATACTGTATCTGAGTGGTGCTGGTTTCTGATTATGTTGGGTAGTGGGCATTAGTTAGCTCTACTAAGCCTGTTTCAAGCTTCCACTGTAGAGAATAATTTACTGCCAAGCTCTATGCATATTTAAATAGTTCCATAGACACATCTTCCCCCATCAGAAATAAATGCAACACCAAATTCAAAAATAAAGCCCTATGGGCAGTATAATCAAGAAAAAATACTCACTGCATGTAAAAATAAATGTAACTTAGAAAGCTAAACACACTCTCATAGATTCATAGATTCATAGATTCATAGATTATTACTAGGCTAGCTGTCCTCATGGACCATTTTTAAGCCTAGCCAATTACCCCCTGTGAGAATCAAACCCTGCACCTTGTGCTTCTAAGGTAAACACCTTAACCATTACGCCACCCTCCCTCTCGTTAAACTAAACAAGGAACTCGGGACTGTGATCAAATCAACCAAAGCCTGATATGAGGTAAAATATAAACCCAGATGAAAGATAAACCACAAAGTATTTTTTTAAACTGTGCTAGAAATCTCAAACAATGACTGGCACTACAGTGAGCTGATAAGAAATGATATCACATACTTGGACCAGAGGTTATGGTCAATCCACTGGCCAACTAATTGAGATTGAACTTCATCCACCAATCTTCCAGTATTCTCACATCAAATACCTGCATCTATAACCCCCTCAAATATCTCAACAATTTCTGAAGTTAATACCCAAAGCCAAGAACATAATGTCTATTGTGACTGGATAACATAGTAGACTGCCTACTTGTTAGTCTGAAACCTGATATGTCGGACCTTCTACAAAGGCTATTCAATACCAATCTCAAAACAGGTTTTGTGCTGGATGAATGAAAGACTGCAACAGACATTCCCTTGCATGAAGGTGAGACTTCAAAGGGCCCAACATACTCACTATTGTAGGGAAATCCTTTTTCATTGTACAAGATATATCATCCAGATCCAGGCATATAATTATTCCCCACTACTTGGCACTCATTAGGCCAATCATTTAGTGATTATAATGCCCCTTTTGGTATGTACCTTTCCAAACACTTGTCACAAGTGAATGCCATCTAACCCTCAAACATTTAGAAATTATTCCAAAGCAAACCTTGTACTAATGACTTATACCATGCTAAAATTTCCATACTTCAAAAAGATGTGAACTCTGCTACCACTATGCAAATTGTTTACAGAAACCGTATACCATCATGTAAGTAGCTGCAGTGAGGTAGTTGTACCCACAAGGAATAAGCAGAGAACCAACTCAAATAACAAGCAACCCTGGTGGAATCCCAATATCAAGTCGTATAACAAAAGGATGAAAAACATGGCCAAAACTAGGAAGTGCAATACCCAGAAAGGTATGAAACCCCTCAAACTAAATAAGCAACTCAGAAATCTTATCAAGACCATCAAAGCCAAATTTGAGGCAGAAATATCCTCAAAGAAAAAAGATAACCACAAGGCCTTCAACTGCTTTGTTCACATCCACAAAGGTAACACGACAGTGTGCTGAACAAATTGTAAATGGAACCACTTTAAAAGAGTCAGAGTTTATAGCAAACCTATTGGCTGATAAATTTAATTCCAGTTTCACCCCCTTTTTCCCCTCAATACCTCTCAGGAGACGCCTCCTACCATAACTCTTCTGACTATCACTAGCAAATAGGTCTTCAATGCACTGTCCAAGGCAAAGAATATCATCTCAATGGGCCCTGATAATATCCTGGGATACCTCTTGGATAGCATCAAACATGAGCTATCAAGCACTCTAAAATCACCGTCCAACATTAGCCTGCTAATTGGCTTCATCCTTAGTGAATGGAGGACTGCAGCAGTTAATCCTTAGCACAAGGTTGGCCTTCTACTGACCTGGATAACCACAGACCATAAGTCTGACTGGTCTTGTATGTAAAGCCATGGAAAGAATTATCATAGATATTTTAAATAAAGATATAGGGAACACGTTTTCTTATTTACTTCTACAGTGGTTACAGATATTGAAATAAAATAGCACTAACACTGAGCCATTTGCTAAACAATACAGTCTCACAATGAAAACAGACTTAGCATGAGCAGTAAACTTCTCTGCCCTTGAACCTCACATTCACTGAAATGGCATGAAACCCACATTAGAAGAAAATGCATCTGACAGTGGAGGATCACGTTTAGCTTTGAACTGTTTTTAAACCATGGGCTCCTTGCACACATTTATAGGGCCATGCACACATGTATGTGTTCTTTGATTCACCCTCATTATAAATTATATTCCTTGTATAATACATCACCATTTGTTAGAATGGTGTTTAAATTTGTACTTATGAACATTCTTCTAGAAAGCAATGAAACAATAATGATAAAACTACCCATTTCAGAAAATTTCAACCATAAAATGCCACTAAAACTTCCGTCATTACAATCCACCAATATTATTCAAAAAGCACAATCTTTGCAGAAGTAAAAGTTGTCTAGATAATTCTACATTAAAGAGATCTATAACTAATGAAGAGGTTGCTACTGGCAAACAACTTTGCATTTCAGGTGTTTCATCTACAAATTCAGTGCCTGCTGCCTTTGAAGAATTAATTGCCTATGTTACATTAAAAGATGGTAAACTGGTAATATTGCAGTAGGGAATGACTGACAAACCAACAAGAAGTTCATAGTTACTAGGCATCTTATACAAAGGAGGACACACTCAGGAGTGTAGAACCCCTATACCCCCTTAAAATGCACCAAATAATCTGCAATCAAAATGGCACTGCAATACCAGCACTCCATCCAAATAGTGTGGGGGTAGAATCCACAGCCTTCTGCACCAAAGGCAATTATGCTACTAACAGTGCTTTCAAATTCTACAACACAAATAGTGACGGCCATTTGATAAACAAAACAGTTAGTGGCACACTGATAACAGACTTAGCATGAGCAACAGTAAATTTATCTTCCCTTGAAACTCACAATTCCATGAAAATGAAATTAAACTCAGTCCCTTGAAAATACACTGAAACTCATAATACCCTGAAAATGTATTGAAACCCAAACTCACAATTCCATCAGCAGTCTGGTAGTCAGGCTCTTGTCTTCACTGGAGCTCACAGTTCCTTCAGCAGTCTGGTAGTTGGTAGGGAGAATTCAGGCTCTGTCTCCTATAAACAAGTTACAGGGTCAAGCCTGATCAAGTTAAGTG
>NC_056726.1:1215930196-1215972696 GCF_019279795.1 Protopterus annectens
ATCCCCCATAGCGCCTTTTTTAGGCAAAGTCATGAGCACAAAATTACCAACATGAAAAATTCTTATAAATGAAATTTAAAGGTCATGCTGCTAAATGCTAGGATTCTTAGCATGAAACTGCACTCATTGCAAGCATTCCTTGTCCTGGAGAATGCTGACATTTGTGTTGACATTTGTGCAGTCACCAAAACCTGGTTCAAAGCTGTGGAGAGCACCCCAACCTTACCAGGTTAGTCATCCTACCCTACTGTCAGACCCCAAACAGAGGACTACAAAGCCAAAGGAGTTGGAGTTTCAATATTTATCAAAGACGTACACACCTCCAGGTTGGTCAAACAGTATGGCACACAGGAGACACTCCAAGTGCAGTTAACTGTTAACAAAAAAACTATTTAAATCATAGCTAGCTACAGACCCCCAACCATGACTCAGGACGCCCACTCCACCTATCTAAACTTACTTGAATCCATCAAGATTCAATCCTCTACCCTGATCCTGGGTGACTTTAACTACCCAACCATAGAGTGGAAGACTTATGCCAGCCCAAACATGAATGCCCAGAGATTCCTTGACTTCATCAATGCCAATGCATTGGGTAAGCTGTTCAACACCCCTACGGGAGGTGAAAATATCTTGGACCCGGTCCTAACCAATGTGAGTAGCCACTCTAGCACTCCTACAATGTTATCCTCCTTGGTAAGATCCGACCACTCCTAGTGTCATCCTCCTTGGTAAGATCTGACCATAAAGCGATCACATTTGAAGTCACCATCTACCCTGAGCCTATGTCAGGGTCAAATGAAAAAACATTTTCAAAGCTGACTACAATCTGCTCAGACCAGGTATAAGCAGCTTCACAGCCACTGTCCCTTCAGTTGGAACTAGCACTAATGTCCAGGCCTAAACCAAAAAACTGTATGAGCATCTACATAGCTGTATGGACTCAGCAATACCTGACAGGACCAAATCGTCTTCCTCAAAGAAGAGTAAACCTGTCTGGTGGACAGCAGCAATAAACAAACTCTATAATAGAAGGAAAAAGTTGCTGTCCAGGCCCAAAAAGGAGCAGGTGCCAGGTTGGAAGGAATCTTTGCTTTGTCTGAACAAGCAAATAAGGTCACCGGTGAAATCCTCTAAGGCTAACTTCAAGTCCAAATTGGCCACATCCACCAAGGACAATCACAAGGCCTTCTTCACATATGTCTGCTCTCTCAAAGGCAACACCCAAATCTTCTCTGAAATGGTGGGCAATAACACCACATACATAAATGCTATATATATATATATATATATAGCCAACCTGCTGGCAGACAGGTTCAGTGAAAATTTCACCCCCCCGTCCCCCCATCACTAAATCAGGACATCTCCAGCACCTGCCCCCCTCCCCTCATCACCAAGGAGCAGGTCCTTAATGCCCTCTCAAAGGCAAAAAATACAGTCTCCATGGGACCCGATAACATCCCAGGATGTATCCTACATGAACTCAGGCATGAGCTCTCAGCTCCATTAGACACCCAATTCAATCAATGCCTGAGCACTGGCTTCATCCCAGCTGAATGGAGGACAGCCACTGTCATCCCTCTGCACAAAGGTGGAGCGTCCACTGACCCAGGCAATTATAGGCCCATCAGCCCAACTAGCCTGATCTGCAAGGCCATGGAATGTATTATCATGGACCTTATAAACAAGGACATTGGCAACCTCCAAACACTTGACCCCACACAGTTTGCTTTTGTCAAGGGGAGATTATGACTGTTAAATGTGGTTGACTTCTTTGAAACAGTCACCAAAACCATTGACGAGGGGAAGACAATGCACACAACCTACCTTGACCTAGCCAAAGCCTTTGACACTATTCCACACTCGAGGATAATAGATAAACTCTCCCAGCTAGGCATCAACCCATATGTTACTAGATGGATAGCTAACTGACTCACTGATAGAACCCACTCAGTCAAAGTAGGGGAAGCTACCTCTAGTACTAGGCCTGTAACGAGTGGTGTACCACAAGGATCGGTCTTGGGGCCTCTACTGTTTGGGATATACTTTTCTGAGGTGCAAGCCAAAACCAGTGGTCTGTGGCTGACCAGGTTTACAGATGACTGCAAGCTGGGCGCTGTCTTAAATTCTCCTAGCAATGTGAATATCCTACAAGAGGGCCTTACCCAAACTAATGACTGGTGCCAGAAGCATGGCCTCAAACTGAATGCCAAGAAATGCATCATTATCCCCTTTGCAGAAAATGCCATCCCCACTAACTATCACATTAATAACAACGTACTAAGCATGCAGTCAGTCTTGAGGGGCTTGGGCACCCAGGTTGATAGCAACCTGACTTTTGACCACCATGTTGTCTCCATTGCACAGAAGGCTTTCTACATGGCCCACCTCATAAATAAGGGTATTTCATTCAGGAACAAGGAGGTTATAACATCCCTGTACTCCTCCCTTATCAGACCCATCATTGAGTATAATGCCCCCTTTGGCGTGTACCTTGCCAAGCACATGCAGCAGTTGGAGAGACCACCCTACTCAGTCTCATACAGACTGCACAGAGGTAACCAGTGTCTGGCATATAAGGCCATTTCAGACCCAGCCTTAATGGAGTTGCTGCATATCTGTAAGACAAACTGCACTCACACAACCTGCACGCAAGGCCTTAACCTGGTCTATGACATTAATAGAACTTGTTGGTGGGATAGATTTGGGTCCTAAAGATTCCCCCATCTGTGGAACAGACTCCCTCTCCATGTCAAGCAGAGTACCTCTCTAGCCCTCTTTAAGAGGAACCTGGATGACTAGATAGATAACAGAAAATATACCCCTGGGATCCTGCCTGTGTTCCTGCTGAACAGGGGAAACAGGTGCTGACTTTGAGGGAACATGGGTGAAATTCTTGGCTAGGCTTATAAGGTCCTCCGGGCCAATAGCCTACTATCATCCTATAAATCTATGAACCAATGAGTTGATATACTCTGTCAGTGTTTCATTTATTTTAACCAGATCTGTGTGCAGTTGTCCTATGCTTTCCTCTAGGTTACTGGAAGTCATGTCTGGAACTTGTAGTGTTTCTTGCTGAACAGCTGTAGTACCTTTCCCAGTCGGTGTGTTTTTCCTCGCCTTTTGTAGCTGATTTTCCTTCAGGTCCTCATAATTTATTTTTTCCTGGCATCCAGGTATTGCAGTTACTGGCCAGGTCCACTTGCCTTCTCTGCTGAGTTTCTGTTTTCACACTGGGAGAACTAGAATTATGCTGTTACTCAATGTGCAGCCATCTTGGAAGTCCCACAATAACAGTTTTTGGTGGAATATAAATACATGTTAGAGTAATCCTCCTCCCTTGTCAGTGGCTCTTTAGTACCTGAAATCTACTGTTATTGTCTTTTTTTCCTCTTCTGTCACTGTTGGAGCCCCTCTAGCAATCAATATTATTAACCCCCTTTCCTTTTTCCCTGATATTCCATTGAATATTCATCCTGAAATCCTTTCTTTGTCAAATTCACAGGTTCTTTTCTTTCCAAATCTGTCTCCTATAGCATTGCTATTTGCACTCTGTATTTCTTAATATAATTTAATACTCCTTCCTGTTTGTCTATATCTGTAAGACCATTTACATTCTAAGAAAATAAGCTATTGTTCCTACCTATTATATGTGACAGTCTTTTGAATATTTATTTCCAGCTTTTGTCTTTCACGCACATACAAATGTTTGACAGGCTCTTTTATACAGTTATTATTTCTTCTCATATCCACGTGAACCTAAGCACATTTCAAGACTTTTTACTTTAATCAAAACCCTCAAAAAATATCCTATTAACTTAGAATAAACACACAAAACTATGTACATTTTTGACAAATGAAGTTTAATACTCCAAATAGCAACAGTTGTTCCAAACTGACAACTGCATGCACAGATACGACCTAGTCTAAAATTAAGGTTACCCATGCTAAAACATGTTACAGCCTGTGTCCCTACTTACACTGATTGCTGTCTGTTCTTTTCTTATCCCTATTCCCCTTCCAGATGAGAAATGCACCTTGTATGCTTTCAAAAAATATTAACTTTTATCCATAAGAAAAAGCATGCAGGCCACATTTAAAGTAAACTAAATTGAACACTGTTCTATTACATGCATTAAAGTATTAAGGCTGCTGGTCCCTTGTTTTTCAGTTTCTGTTTTCATACTAGCAGAGCTGAAATTAAGCTGCTGATCAGTGTGCAGCTGTCTTGGAAGTCTGGGCAGCTGATAACCTGAAGCCTTGAGGATCAGTCCACTATCTTAGTTAAAAATGTTAAATATATAAAATACAGTGCTAGTGTAAGAAAACTTAGGAGGTAGTAATAGTAGTATTGTTCTACCTCTGCTGTTATACTGTTTACTGCTAGAAATGAGACAATGGAGAACTGTCCATTTCCTCCAACATACAAAGATCTCAAAGAAGACTATAATATGTAGGGGGCACAGGAAATATAACTCCTTGTATGTTGATGGGAGGGCATTACCCACAAGAGAAAATAATTTATATTTTTTATTTACTAAGCTGATAGTGGATATTTTTGAGCAGTTGTACCTTTGGTGAGATGCTTGGTATTTGATATATTGTATTGATGGGTTTTGTCTTTGGTACAAAAGACTGCTCAGTTTACCAAAGCCATAGAAGCATCTGTACATATGGGTGTGCTTTTTGTGGATTTTTGTGTGTTATGATAATGGGCGGGCAAGACAGGCAATGAGTGCTTTATGCTTATAAAATAACACCATTTTGCACCTGTGTATGAACTGAAGGTGTGATTTTTTTTTTTTCAAGTTTACATACTGTACTTCAGTATAATTAATAACATATAGCACTTTTTTGCCGCTGATTTGTCTTCATAGCCTTAAACAAGCCAAGATGATAACCAGTCACAAATATAATTCTTACTATATACAGTAAGCAAATAATTTTAATGGTTTTGTAAAAATGTACCTTAAGCAAAAACAGGATAAGCAACTTAAACATTGTTCCTATATTATCACAATCCACTTTTGCTGGTGAGTATAATCAGGATCTTCATGTGCTATTCATATACGGCAAAACATCTACTGAAATGTCATGACTGATGTAACCCATGTAGGTATTATTTTTCTTCTTAAATAGCTGTCAGAGCAAAACATGAAAAGTCACTTGAGTTACAGGGCAACAACAAAAAGAAGCTATAGTATGGTTAGCAGTCATGCAGAAATTTAAGGTATAAAACCATTCTGTTCCCTTCACAGCACAGGCAAAATTATTTTATACATGCATAACATTCATAAAGCACATAGGGAAAATGAATATAAATATAGAAATCATGTTAGATGACTGGGTCCCTACAACATATATCTTTTTATGCTGTCTTGCCTGCATAAACAGGATAATATACTAGATCAAAATCGAGAATTAAATTACTAGTATTCCCTGTGGAGATATTGTGAAGCACTAAAAAAGTCCTGTCATCTCGGCTCTTAGACAAAAGACCTCCACTTGTGGTCTGCTGGTTCTGTAGTGTAGACAGATGAAGCCTAGATTGACCAAGATAAACCAGGTTAGATTAGTGTCCGAGGCACTGGAAAAGCCATCGGGGAGAAAAAGGAATTGTGAGATGGGGTTTGGTCACCTCTACCAGAGGAAGGATTGGGGAGGGGGTGTCTGGGGATGTACACATCAACAACAATCTCAGACGGAAACTACAGAAGGATGGGGGCAGTTGCCTTCAAGGAGGATGAGCTACATGTGTAGTATTACTCTCAGAAAAGAGTGACAAACTATTGTGCAACCACATTTCAGGCCCACCCCTTGGAGCTATGCAGGCAAGCAAAGGGGAAATAGTAGACTAAAGAGAATAACAATTCCCTGATTTCTACCTGGATGCACTTAATAGACTACCTGTTTAAGCAAGCACAATGCAAATGCTTCAGCACCAGCACCATCACTCAGTAGTGAGAGCACCATTTGCCTTTCACCATGCTCCTAGTCATCTCCGAATGCAGCCCCATATCATTACATTAGTCTTGTCTCTACTCAACGTTACACTTACCACACCAATCCTTTGCTCCTTTTCCCTTCAATCACTTTTCTCACTCTTCTCACTATTTCATAATCTGTCATGCTGTCCCATGCATTGTCTTATGAATCTAGTTTATACATTGCAAAGATTGTCAAATATGATTGTAAAAACAAAATATGTATATCTATATCTATATATCTCTATATATGTCTATATCTATCTATATATCTATATATATATATATATCTATATATATATATATATATATATATATATATATATATATATATATATATATATTTACTGAAGCTGGTCACTCACTGCAGTATCTGTTTAATGTATGTATTTCTGTTGATGCTTTGCTAAAAACTTTACTAATGGTAGCAAACCCTGGATTGAGACTGAAAAAGGTCTACAGATCAGTGTTCTACCCTTGGAAGATAATAAAGAAACAAACAAATAAAATGATGCCTTTGTCACAATGGACACTCATTTAGTTAAGCACTGAATCTGAAAAGTCAAAGCTGCAGCAGTTTTGCCTGATGGCACGCATGCTAAAAATAATACAAGGCTGATGGGGAATAACTACTGTTGTCCTAGATCAGTGTATCCAAGTCAAAATAAGTAAATCGTTACACTTTGCTCTTGAGATCACTTATAAGATAACTCCAGGGGATTCTAAAAGAACCCCAGTGTTGATGGTAGCAGCTGCCGTAAAATGGGGCTTTTTACACAATGTGTAGATTTGAGATTCAGAGACACTTTAGTAGCCACAATCAGGAAACACCCCATTTCTGACTAATTTGCATGTCTGTTAATTGCCTTTATCTACCACGAGTACAAATCAACACTTTCTTGATGCAGTAAACACTGGCAGCCCATACATCATGTTGTCACAGGTGCCTCCCTTACTCACCCCCTCCCCCCCACACACACACACACACACGCACACACCAACATAATATTTACCTTTCCCTGAGTTGCCATAATGGCCCTGCCCTCATAAATCATGTATCTTTACAGCCAATAATACTAGACATTTTAATTTCATTCTTCTTCTTCTTGTTTGTAATGCGCATCATGATGCTAAAGCCGTTGCTCCATCAATTTTCAAATGAGACAAAGTAAAACTGGCACAATGGTACAGTGTTGCAGCAGTTTGCATTGTTGCCTCACAGCAAGAGGTTTTCCAGTTTGATTCTCAGCTTGGATGCCTTCTGTATGGAGACTGTATGTCCTCCCTGCATTCGTGTGGGTTTCCTCTGGGTGTTCCTCCAACATTACAAAGACATGAGTCTGGAGCATTTCTTCCCGGGTCTCCACTAAAAATTGGCTCATTCCAAGTCAGACTTTTCCAGTAAATAAACATTGAATACAATAAATAAATAAATAAAATGATAAAATGCCTCCCTGGTGTCATCTAGTGTTTCTCTCACCTTTGTTCTGAAGCCTCTTCCCACAAAGACTCACTCCTGCTGCTACTTCTTGTATGTAGCCATTCCCTTGTAAGCTATGGACTGTTACAATCATTGAATTATACCAGACATTAGAGTTTCATGCATCTTATTGTGTAAACTAACCCTGGCTACATTAATGATTAGTAAGAGTTGTAGGTTAATGCTGTTGCTTTCTGTACAAAGGGTGCAGGGATTTGAAACCTTTATCTAGTTTTACATATAAATATGTTTTAAACACTTTCATAATATTTTCCACCATCACTGGTGTCTGCAGGTGGTGCAGAGGACTAATATCCTCTGTTAGAAATGGAAGGGTAGAGGGTTTGAATCTGTTTTAGTGCATTTAGGGCACACTATATAGAGCATCCATGGTATCTAGTGCCTCATCTCCACCTCCCCGACCCACATCTTCTTAATTATTTTTCTTCTAAGTACCTTTAAGAGTTACCCGTGGTGTCCAGTGTTTCTCCAATCCCGCATCTTTTTAAGTGCCATTAAGGCACAATGTTAAAAGTTATCCCTGGTGTCTAGTGTTCCCCCTGACCAGTTTAATTCACTAGAGAGGACTCTGTGCTGCCTTGCTCATCTGTTGCTGTGACAACTGTATAACCATTACTTCCATAGTTTCTTCATTTCTGTTTGTCAGTACAGCCTCAGGTGCTAGTCATGCTGGAATTATAAAATCAGTGAAATTGTGAACGTTGCTTTAAGCTACACACTACATGTGCTTCTACTAAAATCACAAACAATGAGGATAATGATAACCAGAGTATGTCTCCTGTTAGACCTTTAATATTCTTCTCACTTTCTGACAAACCTTTGAAAAATTAATTTTAAGGTGCTAAAGCACTGTGCTGTTACTCTGATGCTTACTGTGATGGATTTGAAGTCTTCTTAAGACACTCAGTCTTGCTGGATGGATTCTGCTGAAATCAAAGTCTGATTATAGTTGCATTCACAGTCTGTTGCATACAGAAACTTGCAGAATATACACTGATGAGAGAATATACTTTGCAGCACCTGTCCTTAAGAGCAGTAACCAATATCTTTTTATAATAAACCACACGTACTTCTGTTACAGCTTCAGAAAATGTTCTACTTTACTTCTCATATAGTACAGACGATGTGAGAGATATAACATTTACCTCAGGACAAATGTGTCCCTACCAGTACCCCTAACATAACTGGATTTAATACAGACTTTATATATTTTTAGTTAAACACACACCCTCTTGGTTTTGGAAAGATACTGCCTTGATGTCGCAAATGCTGACACATCTGTTCTTGTGCAAATGCTGATAAGTAAACTGTCTTCAAGGAAACGCCTTGTGGATTAGAAAAGCGTATTTTTAAACTTTCTTAGAAAAACATGTCCTGTTGTCAGTTCTTTAAAGAAAGCATATTACATTCTTGTCATGTCTGTAAGAAGTCAGCTTTCTTGATGTGTGTGTAATACACTCATAAGCAAGTTCCTTATTTTTTAAGCCACAGTCATTTAGTATGGATGCTAATCACATATTACTAAACTCTGTTTATACATTTAAGCAAGCTTTATCTTATTCCTTATTTATGTTGCATATTTGTAGCAAAGTTACTTTCAACCTTAAAACCTTGTTGAGCATAATCTTACAATTCCCTCTTTTTATTTTTTGTACTCAAAACACTTTATGCTGATATGTATATTTGATCACATTATATACAAAACACATTAAGAAACAAATTCTTTAGTCTTCTTTTGATACACAAGTCAAAATGCAATTTTACATAGTTAATACAATGAGATCAAGTATTACTACTAAAACTGAATATATTTAACAACTTTTTCTTTTGCAAATCATTTTGTGAAAATATTTTATCAGTTATGAGCTGTCTGCTTTAGTTTTTTTTTTTTTAACTTGATTAATTTATTCTTTTGCAATCACAGAATTTAATTTATGACTTAGTACACTTTTATTAACTCTTTGCACCTGTTGAATTAACTTTACTTTTATTAATTATTTTATATCAAAAGATTAGAGATAGACATATCTATAAGAGACAAAATCTATGTGCTACTCCAAGCATTTATACACTGCTGAAAATATACAGTTTCAATGTCATTTTAACCATAACATTGTGGTCATGTCTCTGAACTGTCCATTAACATCTTGACCGACAGTGAAATGAACATAAAGTACTGAACTGGGCTTAGATAATAAATGTTTGAATGCAATTATTTCAGTATATTTAATATTTGAGGATTTAAAAAACATGATGTATATACTAAAGAATGTTATGTACATATTAGTCCATTAGATGTATGAATACAATATTTAATTTTCCTTTAACTGGGGTAACCAATAAGATTCCAATTTAAAATCAGTGATAATATTACAACTTGACAAATTACGTTTGAACTTATTACAATGTATCCTGTACAGTATGTATTTACACAGACTGTTTGCTATTCATGCATTTCAATCTAGCAGCTATCCTGGACCCTTTTTTTTAAACATGGTGTTTCACACATATTTGTTACTAGACATTAATTTAATTTGTAATTAATTATTTTGTATTTGTACATAGTCCAATCTACAAATTTAGTAACATTAACATCAAGCAAAAGTTTGGGAAATTCTTATGTCTCTTTAGAAGTATCTAGTGAAATTGCCACCAGAGGCAACTATGCTTTTTGCATACCAACATTGTCTTGCTAAAAACATATTAAAAATAGTGACCGTTCTTGCTCATTTTTTACATATCTTTACTTTCTCTTGTATAGCTTTAATAAAGTAATTTAACAGGTTGTAAATACAATTTAATACTAATAGCTAGCATGATAGCTATTAGCAACTTGTAAAATATATTATCCTATCAGGTTTAATCCAGTATTTCTAATGCACTAATATCTGTTTTTCCCTCCCCCCGAAAGAGTATTGTCAAAAAGGAATTAGATATTATTCCTTCTCTGTAGCTTTATTTTAGACCCTTTTGCAATACTGTTCACACAGTCAGTGTAAAACTGAGAAAGTACCCCTCCCCCATTAGTACTACTGTAGTGTCAGCCCAACACTTTGGTTATACATTTGCTTTATTAGGTTATTAAACTATAGACCTTTGTCTGATTTGATCATTTTTTGGCTGTTTTCTGTTGCCTTTGCTGTCTACTTCTAATAGTAGTTATTTATATCTTCCTGTATAATTGATTTGAACTGTATGTATACTATAACCCATCTGCTGGCTATATTTGATGTAACTGAGGTTTTTTTATTTTTATCAGTGACATATATACACAATTGTAATGTTTTATTATAATTACCAAATAGTGTTGCATGTGAACATTTTAGCAATTATGTTTTAATAACAATAAGTTTTTAGAAAAACTCAAGCCACTTGTCTGGCAGTCTTGTTTCTTATCTTATCTGCTCAGCATTTCCTATAACTATTCATCCAGTCTTAGAAGGTCTGAGCTCACATTTCAGTTAACCCTTTTAGCATTTTTCCTTTAATCATCTGTTAGTAAAATGCAGTTATAAAACACTTAGTATTATATTTGTGATTTGTATAACTATGCAAACTAAATATTATTTTACAATTAGCTTACATATTTTTAACTTTTGATTTTAGTATTTTTTATTTATTTATTTAACTGCTCTATCATTCATTTTACAAAGACTGACTAATTCCATCTGTGATTTTATTTCTTTTTAAAATTCAAAACTTTAACTGTTTTTGTTACTATACAATTATAAAAAAATTGTAAAAAACAAATAGATATTAGCTTAACGAACGTTTATATTTAGATTATTTATATTTGCTGTTGTCTGCCTGTTATTCTTGTGCATTGTATAAAAAGAAAATACATGCATGTCAGTCTTGTGACTTTAAATCTTTACTCTTATTTAACTATTTTAAATTTTTATACACTAGAACTGTTTTGTTTACCTTTTGACTATGCTATGAGAATGGCAGTCATATGCTCTACTTTACTGTAGTACTGATAAATATCTTGCTTTAATTGAATGGAAGTTTTAAACATTTGAGAATGATTTGTATTTTACCATCCTACCATGTATGCGTACTGCGGTGGTGGTGCTGCGGTAGCGTTGTCGCCTCATAGCAAGATGTTGTCCAGTTCGATTCTCAGCTAGAGCGTCTTCTGTGTTGAGGCATACGTGAATGGGGTGTGCCTTCGTTGAAGGTTGTGCATCAGGGCTGGTAACCCGGTACGTAAAAATTCACTACCAATCATTAGCAGACCAGAGGTCGCTGTGGCGACCCCTAACCGGGAAAAGCCAAAAGACACAGACAGAGACCATGTATGCTTAACCATTTTCAAAACACAAACATATTATAAAATGTATCTCTTTTGTACAGATCAGCTGTAGTTTCCTGCTCTTTCCCAATGTATGTAGGAAGTCAGTCTCTGTCAGTTCAGCTAATCTAGTTTCTTCATCTTGCAACTGCTGTTGAAGAGTTTCCTCATGGTCTGCCTGATATGTCTCATGAACCTGTTCTGCTGAATCTGAAACTCCTATGCACTTTTGGAAAAATGTTTGTATAATTTGTCTAAGCTTCCTGAACTCATTGTGTCTGTCTCTTAGAAGTTTATTACATTCTTTTGTAACAAAATGTACCAGAGGTCCTGTCAGTAACTGATTTGACTCCTGTTGTAACTCTAAAATAAACCTTTTACATGTGGTGACAGGACATAACTGTTTAACATCTGAATAACACAATAAACATTTGTCATACTCCACATGGTTTTCTTTGAGATACCAGTCAAATATTGTAATATATTCGCGTAATGCCTTACTATCAACCTGCCCTAATAAGGTTTTACATTTACTAATGTGCTGTGTATACCAACATTGCAATTTTACATTTGCTTAAATTATGTCTGAAAATATCCATACTGTCTAATAACATCCAAACTGTCTAATATTTAAACTGTCTTATAGCATCCACACTAAAAATGTGACAAAGAAAAAAGTCTTACCAGTTAGCAAGAAAACAGGTGATCAGGCTGTTGTTGCTGATGGCTGGAAATCTTTCAGAGTCACTTGAGAAGCTGGTGAAACACAACAGGCAGCGAACTGCTGTGCAAGTAGATGTCCACCTTTTCTTGAAGAATTAATGGCACTGCGACTTGAATGTCAGTCTCACTCCGGATGTAGACATCTAAAAAACTTTACTACTGCAAGCTGCATAAACTGAAATACTTCTGTTTAGGATTTACACATAAGTATAAATGTTAGTTACTGCAATTTGACTGAAGTAACCCTCTGCAGGGCTTACTCTTCCCTCTGTGTTCGAATGCAGGTAGGCTCACCATTGAAAAATTAATTTTTGTGCTGTTACTCTGATGCTTACTGTGATGGATTTGAAGTCTTCTTAAGACACTCAGTCTTGCTGGCTGGATTCTGCTGAAATCAAAGTCTGATTATAGTTGCATTCACAGTCTGTTGCATACAGAAACTTGCAGAATATACACTGATGAGAGAATATACTTTGCAGCACTTGTCCTGAAGAGCAGTAACCAATATCTTTTTATAATAAACCACATGTACTTCTGTTACAGCTTCAGAAAAATGTTCTACTTTACTTCTCATATAGTACAGATGATGTGAGAGATATAACATTTACCTCAGGACAAATGTGTCCCTACCAGTACCCCTAACATAACTGGATTTAATACAGACTTTATATATTTTTAGTTAAACACACACCCTCTTGGTTTTGGAAAGATACTGCCTTGATGTCACAAATGCTGACACATCTGTTCTTGTGCAAATGCTGATAAGTAAACTGTCTTCAAGGAAATGCCTTGTGGATTAGAAAAGCGTATTTTTAAACTTTCTTAGAAAAACATGTCCTGTTGTCAGTTCTTTAAAGAAAGCATATTACATTCTTGTCATGTCTGTAAGAAGTCAGCTTTCTTGATGTGTGTGTAATACACTCATAAACAAGTTCCTTATTTTTTTAAGCCACAGTCATTTAGTATGGATGCTAATCACATATTACTAAACTCTGTTTATACATTTAAGCAAGCTTTATCTTATTCCTTACTTATGTTGCATATTTGTAGCAAAGTTACTTTCAACCTTAAAACCTTGTTGAGCATAATCTTACAATTCCCTCTTTTTATTTTTTGTACTCAAAACACTTTATGCTGATATGTATTTTTGATCACATTATATACAAAACACATTAAGAAACAAATTCTTTAGTCTTCTTTTGATACACAAGTCAAAATGCAATTTTACATAGTTAATACAATGATATCAAGTATTACTACTAAAACTGAATATATTTAACAACTTTTTCTTTTGCAAATCATTTTGTGAAAATATTTTATCAGTTATGAGCTGTCTACTTTAGTTTTATTTTTTAACTTGATTAATTTATTATTTTGCAATCACAGAATTTAATTTATGACTTAGTACTCTTTTATTAACTCTTTGCACCTGTTGAATTAACTTTACTTTTATTAATTATTTTATATCAAAATATTAGAGATAGACATATCTATAAGAGATAAAATCTATGTGCAACTCCAAGCATTTATACACTGCTGAAAATATACAGTTTCAATGTCATTTTAACCATAACATTGTGGTCATGTCTCTGAACTGTCCATTAACATCTTGACCGACAGTGAACTGAACATAAAGTACTGAACTGGGCTTAGATAATAAATATTTGAATGCAATTATTTCAGTATATTTAATATTTGAGGATTTAAAAAAACATGATGTATATACTAAAGAATGTTATGTACATATTAGTCCATTAGATGTATGAATACAATATTTAATTTTCCTTTAACTGGGGTAACCAATAAGATTCCAACTTAAAATCAGTGATAATATTACAACTTGACAAATTACGTTTGAACTTATTACAGTGTATCCTGTACAGTATGTATTTACACAGACTGTTTGCTATTCATACATTTCAGTCTAGCAGCTATCCTGGACCCTTTTTTTTTTAAACATGGTTTTTCACACATATTTGTTTCTATACATTAATTTCATTTGTAATTAATTATTTTGTATTTGTACATAGTCCAATCTACAAATTTGGTAACATTAACATCAAGCAAAAGTTTGGAAAATTCTTATATCTCTTTAGAAGTATCTAGTGAAACTGCCACCAGAGGCAACTATGCTTTTTGCATACCAACATTGTCTTGCCAAAAACATATTAAAAATAGTGACCATTCTTGCTCAATTTTTAGATATCTTTATTTTCTCTTGTATAGCTTTAATAAAGTAATTTAACAGGTTGTAAATACAATTTAATACTAATAGCTAGCATGATAGCTACTAGCAACTTGTAAAATATATTATCCTATCAGGTTTAATCCAGTATTTCTAATGCACTAATATCTGTTTTTCCCTCCCCCCGAAAGAGTATTGTCAAAAAGGAATGAGATATTATTCCTTCTCTGTAGCTTTATTTTAGACCCTTTTGCAATACTGTTCACACAGTCAGTGTAAAACTGAGAAAGTACCCCTCCCCCTGTAGTACTACAGTATTGTTTATTTGCTTTATAATGTATGTCAGCCCAACACTTTGGTAATACATTTGCTTTATTATGTTATTAAACTATAGACCTTTGTCTGATTTGATCATTTTTTGGCTGTTTTCTGTTTCCTTTGCTGTCTACTTCTAATAGTAGTTATTTATATCTTCCTGTATAATTGATTTGAACTGTATGTATACTATAACCCATCTGCTGGCTATATTTGATGTAACTGAGGTTTTTTTATTTTTATCAGTGACATATATACACAATTGTAATGTTTTATTATAATTACCAAATAGTGTTGCATGTGAACATTTTAGCAATTATGTTTTAATAACAATAAGTTTTTAGAAAAACTCAAGCCACTTGTCTGGCAGTCTTGTTTCTTATCTTATCTGCTCAGCATTTCCTGTAACTATTCATCCAGTCTAAGAAGGTCTGAGCTCACATTTCAGTTAACCCTTTTAGCATTTTTCCTTTAATCATCTGTTAGTAAAATGCAGTTATAAAACACTTAGTATTATATTTGTGATTTGTATAACTATGCAAACTAAATATTATTTTACAATTAGCTTACATATTTTTAACTTTTGATTTTAGTATTTTTTATTTATTTATTTAACTGCTCTATCATTCATTTTACAAAGACTGTTTGACTAATTCCATCTGTGATTTTATTTCTTTTTAAAATTCAAAACTTTAACTGTTTTTGTTACTATACAATTATAAAAAAATTGTAAAAAAACAAATAGATATTAGCTTAATGAACATGTTTATATTTACATTATTTATATTTGCTGTTGTCTGCCTGTTATTCTTGTGCATTGTATAAAAAGAAAATACATGCATGTCAGTCTTGTGACTTTAACTCTTTATACAAGCATGTCAGTGTTGTGACTTTAAATCTTTACTCTTATTTAACTATTTTAAATTTTTATACACTAGAACTGTTTTGTTTACCTTTTGACTATGCTATGAGAATGGCAGTCATATGCTCTACTTTACTGTAGTACTGATAAATATCTTGCTTTAATTGAATGGAAGTTTTAAACATTTGAGAATGATTTGTATTTTACCATCCTACCATGTATGCGTACTGCGGTGGTGGTGCTGCGGTAGCATTGTCGCCTCATAGCAAGATGTTGTCCAGTTCGATTCTCAGCTAGAGCGTCTTCTGTGTGGAGGCATACGTGAATGGGGCATGCCTTCATTGAAGGTTGTGCATCAGGGCTGGTAACCCGGTACATAAAAATCCACTACCAATCATTAGCAGACCGGAGGTCGCTGTGGCGACCCCTAACCGGGAAAAGCCAAAAGACACAGACAGAGACCATGTATGCTTAACCATTTTCAAAACACAAACATATTATAAAATGTATCTCTTTTGTACAGATCAGCTGTAGTTTCCTGCTCTTTCCCAATGTATGTAGGAAGTCAGTCTCTGTCAGTTCAGCTAATCTAGTTTCTTCATCTTGCAACTGCTGTTGAAGAGTTTCCTCATGGTCTGCCTGATATGTCTCATGAACCTGTTCTGCTGAATCTGAAACTCCTATGCACTTTTGGAAAAATGTTTGTATAATTTGTCTAAGCTTCCTGAACTCATTGTGTCTGTCTCTTAGAAGTTTATTACATTCTTTTGTAACAAAATGTACCAGAGGTCCTGTCAGTAACTGATTTGACTCCTGTTGTAACTCTAAAATAAACCTTTTACATGTGGTGACAGGACATAACTGTTTAACATCTGAATAACACAATAAACATTTGTCATACTCCACATGGTTTTCTTTGAGATACCAGTCAAATATTGTAATATATTTGCGTAATGCCTTACTATCAATCTGCCCTAATAAGGTTTTACATTTACTAATGTGCTGTGTATACCAACATTGCAATTTTACATTTGCTTAAATTATGTCTGAAAATATCCATACTGTCTAATAACATCCAAACTGTCTAATATCTAAACTGTCTTATAGCATCCACACTAAAAATGTGACAAAGATAAAAGTCTTACCAGTTAGCAAGAAAACAGGTGATCAGGCTGTTGTTGCTGATGGCTGGAAATCTTTCAGAGTCACTTGAGAAGCTGGTGAAACACAACAGGCAGCGAACTGCTGTGTAAGTAGCTGTCCACCTTTTCTTGAAGAATTAATGGCACTGTGACTTGAATGTCAGTCTCACTCCGGATGTAGACATCTAAAAAACTTTACTACTGCAAGCTGCATAAACTGAAATACTTCTGTTTAGGATTTACACATAAGTATAAATATTAGTTACTGCAATTTGACTGAAGTAACCCTCTGCAGGGCTTACCCTTCCCTCTGTGTTCGAATGCAGGTAGGCTCACCATTGAAAAATTAATTTTTGTGCTGTTACTCTGATGCTTACTGTGATGGATTTGAAGTCTTCTTAAGACACTCAGTCTTGCTGGCTGTATTCTGCTGAAATCAAAGTCTGATTATAGTTGCATTCACAGTCTGTTGCATACAGAATCTTGCAGAATATACACTGATGAGAGAATATACTTTGCAGCACTTGTCCTTAAGAGCAGTAACCAATATCTTTTTATAATAAACCACATGTACTTCTGTTACAGCTTCAGAAAAATGTTCTACTTTACTTCTCATATAGTACAGACGATGTGAGAGATATAACATTTACCTCAGGACAAATGTGTCCCTACCAGTACCCCTAACATAACTGGATTTAATACAGACTTTATATATTTTTAGTTAAACATACACCCTCTTGGTTTTAGAAAGATACTGCCTTGATGTCGCAAATGCTGACACATCTGTTCTTGTGCAAATGCTGATAAGTAAACTGTCTTCAAGGAAACACCTTGTGGATTAGAAAAGTGTATTTTTAAACTTTCTTAGAAAAACATGTCCTGTTGTCAGTTCTTTAAAGAAAGCATATTACATTATTGTCATGTCTGTAAGAAGTCAGCTTTCTTGATGTGTGTGTAATACACTCATAAACAAGTTCCTTATTTTTTTAAGCCACAGTCATTTAGTATGGATGCTAATCACATATTACTAAACTCTGTTTATACATTTAAGCAAGCTTTATCTTATTCCTTACTTATGTTGCATATCTGTTGCAAAGTTACTTTCAACCTTAAAACCTTGTTAAGCATAATCTTACAACCTTCTCATCATGCATGCTAACTTGAGACAGGTTTACAAGAAACTGCATGGTTTGTTGTGAGCTGACTCTCCTACTTACACTGTTATGAATCTCTAGTTAAACAGATCTCTCTGAAGCTCCCTAAACTTTTAGATTTATAGGTCCATAAGTAAGTATTAGGCAATCAGACAGTTACAAGACGGGCAAGATAAGATTGATGGGGGGAGAATTTGAGGCTGCCCATCCAATTATCTAGGCTGACCTTGAAGGTGGCAAGGGTGCTACTCTGCTTGACATGTAGTGGAAGTTTGTTCCAGAACTGAGGAATGTGTTAGGATATGAATATATTACATCAGTGTGTCTTATTTATTGCTGATGAAGGTTTATCTCCTTTAACTGAGTATTTGAGTTACCATTAGTTCTGCAAACGAATAGGAGATCAAATAGAGTTGGATCTTTCATAGTTTGAAAGGCGAAGGCACAGATCTCCACAGAGGAGTCTGTAAGAGACTGAGTACAGAGAAAGGGCTCACAGTCTTTCCTGATAACTAAAATTTTTGAGGCCAGTGATCATTTTAGTTGTGAATCTCTGAAGTCTTTTAAATTGTGTGATATGGAAATGCAAACATTTGCATTATAACCAGTAACTGGTCTGATAAGATATGAGTAAAGGGGGAATTAAGACTTATTTCCATCTACTGGAGATGCCTTTGGGAATTAGATGAGCCAGATAAAAGCCTTTCTGAACTACTGTGGATATATGATGGTCAAATGATACGGAATTATCAACAAAAGTGCCTAAATCCCTTATAACCATGTTTGATTTGGGGGGTGCATCACCTTTATGGTAAGTAAAACTTATTTGTTTACCAAACTGAACTATGATACATATTTTTACATTTAATTTGAGACCATTGTCTATGCATACATTGTTATTATGGTCTACCCCTGATGGAGCAATTGTAAGTCAGTTGAAGATCAAATAACAACACCCAGCTTACAGTCATCTGCAAACTTAGTTAACCATAGGCCAGGAGTGCTGGCCTGATGGTCTAAGAAATAAATGCCAAATAGCAGAGGGCTCAAAACTGAACCCTATAGTACACCACTGGCAACTTCTTTGGTTTCAGAAGAGGCACTTGTGACTCTAACCACATGGGTTCTGTCAGACAAACAGTTAGCTATCCACCACACAATATAAGATTTACATTCAGATTTATGTCTGTTGATAATGCCTGCACAGGGAATAGTGTCAAAGGACTTGGTCAGGTTTAGATATAATATATGCACTGCATAACCAGTATCCACTGATTTGGTTACCTTTTTAAAGAAATTGATGAGGTTAAAGAAGCAGGACCTTCCTTTGACAAAGTCAAATTGATAAGGGTCCAGGGATAAGAGAATTTCAATGTCCAGATTAATGAGGTCAGATATAATTCTCTCCATAGCTTTAGATATGAGGCTAGTGAGACTAATGGGCCTATAGTTACCTGGGTCCATGGTTGGACCACCCTTGTGTAATGGCATTATAATAGCTGTTTTCCATGCTTCAGAAATGTAACCAGTGGAGAGGCTTAGATTAAAAAGGTTAAGTAAGCTTTAGAAAGGCCATACTTGGCACTGCTACTCAGGCAGCCTGGTATGTTACCAGGGCCCGTGGAAAAAGTATTCTTAGTTTTTGCAAGGGCTGTGAAAATTTGTTCTATTGTAATTAAAGGGGTTGGCTGGGATTGTGAAACACGTGCAAAACCTTGGCAATAAATGGTCATCTATAACTGTGGGTGGAGTAAAATTTGCATTTGTTAGCTAGGATATTATCTATTTCATTTGGGTCAGACAGTATAGTATTATTGTGGATTAATTCCAAACATTGCTGGATATTAGTTCTTAACTCCCTAACATATTTAAAGAAGGATTAGTAGTTATTTTTAATTTTAGTGGTGTTTTAGGTTCATACCCAACTTTGAGCTTCCTAATAGTTCCTTCAGCTCTTTGTTAGTTTACCAAGTTGTGTTTCTAATGTAGGCAGAATGAGACCTTTTGAAAGCTTTAAGCAGTTTCTTTATCTGGTTAGATAATTTATTTATACAGTTTTTCCACCAAAGGGGTTGGTTTTTAAATTTCTTATTATATTTGCTGTGTATAGGGAATGTCTTATCAGTACAACTGTTTTAAGTGAGAGTAGAAGTCAGAGGCAGAGGTAGCAGCTTTAACAATGGGATCATTCAAAGCAGGATTGCAGCAGAATTTATTTAAGTAATCAAGTAACCGAAGAATGTTTGCTTTTGAGAAGTCCCTAAACACACAGCTATTATAGGGGAAGTACCATCAGTTTTAAAGGAAAAGGTGACTAAGTTATGGTCTGATTTAACAAGGCATGATAATACATAAGATGTGCAAAAAGTGGCCATATTTGTGAGGACTAAAAGATCAATGATATTCAGACCTCTAGTGGGATGGTTAACTATTCATGAAGGAGAGCTGGCATTTATAATGTCAAGGAAATGCAGGGCATACCAACTATTTGTAGTGCAGGTCAGCCAATTTTTTGATGAATAGTTGGAGTCTACTTGTAAAAAGGTCTCAAATTTAAAATAAATCTCAGCTAATGTGTTAAGATGACTATCGTGTTCAGAAGGGGACCTTGATAATGTTCTCTAGCTAGCTACAAAGTGGTAATTTGTCTTGTTTATGGTGATTTTGGACTTCTAGGAGTTCAAATGTGGTGTCTCAAGGAATCTCTCATGAGGTGATGATATTCTTCAGAAATAGTGATGCTCCCTGACAACTGCCATTAGGTCTGAAGACATGATAAACATTATACCCAGGAACAGAGGGAGTGTTTTCATTGCTCTGAAACCATGTTTCTGCAACTACACATGCATGACTGCTTTCTGGATTTAAGTATCTTTGCTGTTTTTTTACTTGAAATTGCTTCTCTAGCTTACCCTAAACAAGCGTAAACTGTTTTTTTAGCTGTTTGCTGCATTATTTCAATATCTGCACTTAGTTACTTTTTAGTCGAATTTGATCGAAAGTTTGTTTGTTTAATTTAACTGTTGAGGCTGCCCACTAAAGTGTGCTAGCCTGTATAACTGATTTATTACTGTTTCTGCATTTTCTGTGTGTTTCTATCTAAAAACAAAAAAAATAAATAATAATCCTTGTTTTCCCACCTCTCCTCGACTAGTTTAGACCAGTTTACAGGCATTGCTGTATTCTGGGCTGTGGTGTAGTTCCTGTCTTGTCCATTACCTTACTTGGATAGAAGGAAGTTTCTTTGCTCACCAGTGGGAGTGGGGAGCCTTGAGCAGCATACCTGTCCCTGTAGGAAGTGACCTCAGCACAAGAGCTGTAGTAATTGGTTGTTTTGGACCATTTCTAGCTCTTTTGAAGTTCCCTGTTTAAAATCCGCCTCTGGCCGTTTTTTTCTGGCAATACTGCTCAGACAAGCTCCTCGTGGTCCTGCAGAGTGGTCCTAGCTACAGAGAACTCAGAAAAGTGACTACTTTCTGGATTTAAGTATCTTTGCTGTTTTGTTACTTGAAATTGCTTCTCTAACTTACCCTAAACAAGCTTAAACTGTTTTTTTAGCTGTTTGCTGCATTATTTCAATATATGCACTTAAAGTTACTTTTTAGTCGAATTTGATCAAAAGTTTGTTTGTTTAATTTAACTGTTGAGGCTGCCCACTAAAGTGTGCTAGCCTGTGTAACTGATGTATTACTGTTTCTGCATTTTCTGTGTGTTTCTATCTAAAAACAAAAAAACAAAAAAAAAAAAATAATCCTTGTTTTCCTGCCTCTCCTCGACTAGTTTAGACCAGTTTACAGGCATTGCTGTATTCTGGGCTGTGGTGTATTTCCTGCGTTGTCCATTACCTTACTTGGATAGAGGGAAGTTTCTTTGCTCACCAGTGGGAGTGGGGAGCCTTGAGCACCCTACCTGTCCCTGTAGGAAGTGACCTCAGCACAAGAGCTGTAGTAATTGGTTGTTTTGGACCATTTCTAGCTCTTTTGAAGTTCTCTGTTTAAAATCCCCCTCTGGACATTTTTGCGCAGTTGTGCACATAGCGCAGCGCTGGTTAAACAAGGTTAAACTTCTTCTGGCTCCGCCAAGTCTGCTCTTCAAATTTTCCCTTAAGGAAGCTCTCTTAGTATAATCAGACTACTCGCTATATTATAAGCCTAGCACTTGTTCTCAAAACTTCTCTACTAAGTAAGCACTCTTGTACTACGTAAGCACTACATCCACCTACCACCACTGTGAATATCCACTTCCCTTAAAGGCACAGCACTCCTTTATACTGTTCTAGCATGTTGAGTGACAGAGTACTGGCGTCCTCTCCAGTTCAGCTGGTTAATCTGGGTATCTTGAGACAATGCTACAATTGTCTCATGTACACAGACAACCCGCTCCTCCTCCCAACAAACACATGTGAGAGATGTAACTATATAGCCAAACTGGAGGCTGAACTCTCTCAACTCAGGGCTGGCATGACCAGACAGGAGGAGATGGTAACCACACACACACACAACAAACCTAGTCCCACATAGACCTACCACAACTGCAAACCAAACACATAAAAACACAAAGACATACTCGGAGGCTCTAATAAAAAACTTACCAAAACAACAGAGGCTCCCAAAGCAGACATCCAAAAATCCACCACCTCAAAACAAAACACATGCAACACATACTTCAATAAATCAGTGTGTCAATCAATCAAAGCCCTTAAGGCCAAACACCATGCCTGATACACTAGTAATAGGTGACTCTATAGTCAGACACACTGATGTCCCACTTACAAGGCTGAACAAGGAGAGGGTGACTGTGAGCTGCCTATTGGGAGCTAGGATCCGCCACATAACACATGCACTCAGGTCACTCCAAAGCAAGTACAAATATGACTCCGTCATTGTCCATGCTGGCGTGAATGACCTGAGACGTACCTCCCTGGACTACATGAAAAGAGACATAGAGGAGCTCTCTGATTATGTAGCCCAGGCTGGTATGACCTTGACCCTGAGCAGCATCTTGCCCTCACCAAGAATGATGTCACAATACAAAGACAAGATGATCAGCTTTAATAATTGGCTAAAGTACTGGTGTCATTCTAAGGGGATCCAATGTCTGTCTGCCCAGGATGACATGTTGGACAAGCCACGCTGCTTTGCAAGGGACAGCTTGCACCTGTCACCACTGGGCTTCCGGATATTGGCTAAGGCTCTTGCCACCCCCATAGTGCCTTTTTTAGACAAGGCTCAAAAGACAAACCCACCTCCTTAGAAAACAAAAATGGAAAAAACTAAGTAATGCTGCTCAATGCCAGAAGTCTAAATCTCAAGATGCAGGCACTCGATGCACTCCTCAGTATGGAGAACATCGACGTCTGTGCAGTAACTGAAACCTGGTTCAAGGCTCCTGAGAGCACCCCAGCACTACCAGGCTATACCTCGTATCATGCTTTTTGGCCCTAAAACCCGGGCCTAACCACAAAGGGAGGGGGAGTGTCCATATTCATCAAGGACACCCACACCTCCAGGTTAGTAGCAACACATGAAGCATCGGAGACCATACAGGTGCAACTAACCATAGGCAAAACTGCTATAAAACTGGTAGCATGTTACAGACCACCCTCCCAATCTCAGGAACCCCACTCAGCCTTCCTGAAGACATTGGAGGATATGAATGTATCACAAAATACCATCATACTGGGAGACTTCAACTACCCAAACATAGATTGGGTACATTATTCTAGCCCTAACACCCTAGCCCAAAGGTTCCTGGAATTCATAAATTCAAATGCACTGGAACAACTAGTCACCTCTCCCACTAGGGGAGATAATATACTAGACCTGATCATCACAAACATGGGGACAAAATGCTCCACACCAGAGGTATACCCCTCACTAGTGAGATCTGACCACAAACTAATCACCCTGGATATACATATCCCACCTCCACCCCAGCACAAAAGACCACAGTGAAAAACTTCTCAAAAGCAGACTTCACTCTTCTTAAGACTGAGATGGTATCCTTTAAGCCCACTGGGCCAGTGGATACCACATCCCACAATGCCGAATCCTTCACAAATGCTTTCTATGGACATCTCCAAGAATGCATGGATCATGCAATCCCAAATAAATCCAAGTCCCTCTCCACCAAAGTCAAGCATCCTGTCTGGTGGACCTCAGCCATTAACAAATTGTATAACAAAATAAGGAAGCTACTGCACGACAGAGCAAAATCCCATAAAGGGAAGACATCTCTGATCAACACTAGCAGAAAACTACGTTCTCTTATAAAAACATCCAAGGCCAACTTTGAGAGAAAAATTGATAAGGACACTAAAGATAACCACAAATCCTTCTTCAGCTATGTTAGAAACCTGGGTGGAAACCCTCAGATATGCTCAGAGTTAGTTCACAACAACAAAAAATACACTGAACCCACAGATATTGCCAACATTCTGGCAGACAGGTTCAGTGCAAATTTCTCCCCTCCCTCACCCCCAAAAGAAGAAATACTTATCCCAGCTGAATGTAATCCCCTGTCATCTCAGATGTTCAAGTGAGAGCCGCCCTCAACAAAGCTAAAAACACAGCATCAATGGGACCTGACGGTATCCCGGGTTGCATGCTACGTGAACTCCAAGAGGAGCTAAACCCGCACATAAAAATGCTATTTAACCTTAGCCTTACTACAGGATATGTACCTGAACACTGGCGTACAGCAACAGTGGTCCCACTCCACAAAGAGGGTACCTCTACAGACCCTGGGAACTACCGCCCCATAAGCTTAACCAGCCTGGTCTGCAAAGCTATGGAAAGAATCATTATGGAACTCATAAATAGAGACATTGGGGACCTACAGACACTTGACTCCACCCAGTTTGGCTTTGTGAAGGGCAGATCCTGCCTTTTGAACTTGGTTAACTTTTTCAAAACAGTCACTAGAGCCATTGATGAGGGCAAAGCAGTCCATACAGCCTACCTGGACTTGGCTAAGGCCTTCGACACAACACCCCACTCAGGCATCATAGATAAGCTCAACAGCTTAAATGTAAACCCTTATGTCACTAGATGGGTTGCAAACTGGCTAAAGGACAGAACCCATAAAGTTAAAATCACTGGAGCAATGTCAGACTCAAAGCCAGTCACAAGTGGTGTCCCACAGGGATCTGTCCTGGGACCCCTCTTGTTTGGCATTTATTTCTCAGATGTCAAAGCAAACATGGGAGGGTTGTGGCTGACAAAGTTCGCAGATGACTGCAAACTAGGCGCCATAGTCGATACACCAGCGGACACATACATCCTACAAAAAGGCCTCACAGAAATGGACAACTGGTGCCGGAGTCATGGCCTTAAACTAAATGCCAAAAAATGTATAGTCATCCCCTTTGGGAAAAACAAAGTGCCCACAAATTATCACATAGAGAGCAACCCGCTGAGTATGGAAAAAGTAATCAGAGACCTAGTGACCCAAGTCGACAGCGACCTCTCATTTGACACCCACATTGCCAAAGTGGTTAGAAAAACATTCTACCTTGCACACCTTATCATGAAGGGATTCACATCCAGATCCAAGGATGTCATTGTACCCCTATACTCCTCCCTCATCAGACCCACGATTGAGTATAATGCCCCATTTGGTATGTACCTCACCCGGCATTTGCAACAGCTGGAGAGACCACAAAAGTACCTCACCAAGAGGATCAAGGGTCTCCAACATATGTCTTATTCTGCCAGACTAAAGAAACTCCAGCTCCATTCAGTAGCATACCGCCTGCTCAGAGTTGATCTCTGCCTGATGTACAAGGCCATGTCCAATCAGGAACTGATGGACATGCTCCACCTCAAAAAATCCAAATCCATCAGAATCACGAGAGCTAAAGACTTAAACCTCGGTACAGGTATAAATAGGACATGCTGGAGGGATAGATTCATAACCCAGAAGCTTCCCATGCTCTGGAACAAGATCCCAGTTCATGTTAGGCAGAGCCCCTCACTGACTCTCTTCAAGAGAAATCTTGATGAGTGGATGGGAGATCGTAAGTTTACCCCAGGGGTCACATCTGTGTCACTACTAGACAGGGGCACAGTAAACTAATTCTATTATATAAGGGGACCTTCACTGTGTCACTACTAGACAGAGGCACAGTATTCTAAATCTATTCTGTGCATTTTTGTACCATTTCATGGGGTGGCAAAAGCCACATCACTATGGCTAGGCTTACAAATGCCCCAGGGCAGATAGCCTAGTACTAAACTATGAAACTATGAAGGCGTTCAAGTTTAAGGAGAACCTCAAGTTCAGGCATTTTTTTTTTTGTTAAGACTCCTGTCATTCAGTAGAGCGACATTAATGTGCTCCAAATTAGAACTTTCTATGTTGGAATAACCATCAGATGGACTCTGCCTAAAAAAAGCACTATGGGGGCAGCAAAGCCATCTCATTCCAAGCTGATGCTTACTGGTTCCCCCTAGAATGACCCCATCTACATACCCAATTATTAAAGTCAACTGTCTTGTCTTTAAATCTAAGAATCATTCTGGGTGACGACAAAGTACCACTCAAGACCAGTGTCTTTCCTGTCCCAGACAAATGCATAACAAGCTGTGTCATATCTTCCTGCAGGTCCCTTTGGGTAGTGGCTAAGGTCATCCCTGCATGTACCACTATCAGGTTGTAGTCATGCAAAACAGAAATGTAAAAGTGACAGGCTATATAGAATAAATAAAGAAATCAGTAATAGTAGCAAATTTAACAAAATAGCTTTACCCTGTCGGTTAATGTGGTCCTCTTCCATAGCAGTAAAATAATGGGCAGTGGGTTGTCTAACTCAATGGATTCTGATGCAGTAACTGTAACAGTTACACATAATTTTAAATGAGTAGTTTCAAGTGTAATAACGTGTAGCAGTCAGACAAGTAATAAAGGAATCGCAGAAAGGTAACCCTATACTCTCTAGTGTAGTAATGTAGAGCAGTAGCTTTAAATATTGTAATACTATAACAGTACCAAGGCAACAAGACACAATAGTGCAGTATTATTTAAACTTAATAAACTTTAAACTTAATACCACTACAGTCTGAAAAGCAAAAGTGAATAACAGTACAAAACAAACAAGGTGCTAAAAGGCAATGCTATTTAAACTCAATAACACAGCAGCAGAACAAAAGTGCTAATTTCAGCAAAGTGTCCACGGGAGTGCAGTGAGTCAGTTAATGAGCTGCAAGAATCACAATGATTTTCCTGTGTGAAATCAGTCACTCTAGAACAATAAGGTTGTGAAAAAGAAGGCACTGAAATATATATCATAATGAACAAAGATGAGGTTACCTTACCTGTTGTAGATTAGGCTCTCTTGTTTGATACCTAATAGGATAAAGATTGGCAAATGCAAAAGCATGTACCCCTCAGAAACTGGCCAAACAAAATCAAGCACTCCCATCCCTCACAGGATTCCAAGCTCAGGTAGCTGTCACAAGGAAGCCTTTGCTCTCAGCAAAGGTTGGAACACTACAGATGGTCAAAGGAAGCTGACAAAGTCCTTGTAGTGCAATGAATCAGCAGGAGTCCAGAAAGAAAAGGGCTTTGTAGTTTTCTCCTTCTTTTCTGTTATCTTGTCTTCTGAGTAGCCCAGCACTAAAGAGCTGAAACAAATGCATATAACTGTAGCTCACAGATATCTTTATGCCAACAAAGTCCATTTGTTGCAAGTCTCCATTCAGGCCGGTACCTTCTTCTGGTACATCTCTATTTCAAGTCAAATAGTTCAGTAACAAATATGGAGACTTGGATACTTCATCAATAGAGCAAAATGTTGGCACAAACTACCTTTTGACTTGAGACAGTTTATATCCTATCAAGCTTTCCTAGTTGCCATCAAGGCACACATAAACTCACAATGAGGCTGCATCTGTGGTATAGTTTAACCTCTGGGTAATATTCTTATCTAGGAGTAAATTCCGTTATCTCTAATGATACTTATACAGGTAGTATGTCCTGCCTAACTTAATATTGTCACTTCTTTCCATATTTCCTGCTTTCTTCTCTGATCACCTTCCTCCCTTAGCTCTCTCAGAGCTCCTTTTGTCATCCATCTTCTCCTTAGTCTCTTCTCATGCCTGCTTTTCTTTCTCTTTGTGCATCAGATCAAGAGTTGGTCATTATCTTTAGAAAAGGCTGAAATAACTTAGTGCATAATATATATGCAAATACCTAAGACTGACATGGAATATCCCTGCTATATAGGCAAGGGTTCGTTTTATACTTAAAATGTTATTTTCTATTATTACTACCCTGTTTAGTGGTTGATGATGGTGCTGTTTAGTTGAAAGCTAATGAAAACACTTCTCACTTTATATGATGTCTATACTTCATGTGCTTTAAAACATATATAGCTGGGCATTGCCAAGAATACCCCAAGTACCTCATAGCATACACTTTCTAGAATGTACATTTTTTTTCTCTATATCAGACTTACCACATTGTCTACTGACCATCAAGCCTCCCCCAACCAGACTTGAGCTCATTTGTTTCTTCAAGGTGTGGAGTCCTCAGAACCATAGAGATGAGAGTGACATAGAGAAGCCATAATTCATGCAGCCATGAGGGCTGCTACTTTCTTTTCTGGCATCTGACTATGAGGACATTTAATATTCTAATGTCACTTCCTAGGAAGTGATATGAGCTACTTACACCAGCATGGGAGGCTCACAATATCCTCCTCTTGTGAGCTCACAGAGCCATGCCCTTACTAATTGGGGCTACCAGGACTACTAATAGACAGTGGATTGTGAACCACCCAGATGCCTATTCAACACCTTCTTGACTCCAACGGTTTATGGCAATATGCATCTTGCTCCTTCCCATTCTTCTACAGAGGGAACACCCACCCACACTTCCTCCCATTCTTCCTCAGAGGGGTATCCCCATCTTTGCTCCCTCCCGTTCTTCCCCAGTGGAGTACACCCATCCTCAATCCCTTCCATTCTTCCCCACAGGGGTATGCCCATCCTCGCTCCATCCCATTCTTCAGAAGGGTATCCCCATCTTCGCTCCCTCCCATTTTTCCCCACAGGGGTATGCCCATCCTCGCTCCCTCCCATTTGTCCCCAGAGGGCTATGCCCATCTTCCCCTGTCAGTTCCATCAAGTGTCTGAGATACTAATTAAAGTCAGGTCATCCAGGCCATAGTCAGCGCTTTGCCTCTCTATGCCACTACAGTTACAAAGCTTTTTTAAAGCTTCTTTCTCAGTGATTCTAGCATCAGTTGCCCTCTTTCCATCAGCTAAGTATTTTTTTTAATTGCAGTGTGAACTATTGAGCATAATCAATTGTTTTAAATAAATATGCTGTCCAAAAACATGCACAGTCCCATCCAGTATGGGGGCCTCAGGTGGGTACATTCTGAAAGATGGTGTGACAATACAAAAATCCTTACCCTGTAGAAAACGATGTTAAATACTGTTTATTACATGCTTTTTGCATTCTCCAGTGTGCATATTGAATGTACGGTACTCATCTTGCATTTCCTGTGTTAATCTTTCCTGTCATCTATGTGGAGCTTTTCTCTCCAGGACTCCACAATGAAAACAGTCTAAACTATAATATCACCAGCTGTGTTTCTACAAATAGAGCACAATGTGCAGGAAATGTTTTATAATAAAGCTGTCTAGTGTACAGAATGTGTGTGTGCGCGTGTGTGAGTGTGTGTGTGTGTGTGTGTGTGTGTGTGTGTGTGTGTGTGTGTGTGTGTGTGTGTGTGTGTGTGTGTGTGTGTGTGTGTGTGTGTGTGTTGTAGCACATTTTCAGAGGACATCCTCTCACCAAGATTATCCAAAACAACAGCCCTACATTAAGCGGTAAGTATGCAAAATATAAAAAAAAATGTTCACCTTATCATCCTAAATATTAAATATACATAAAGAAATGGGGTGGGGCTTTACTGAAGCCAAAGCTATGAGTAGAGATCCTATAAGAAAAATATCCACTCATAAAAAAAACAAAGAAAAACAAAATGTGAAAATGCAAGCCTTTAACTCATTCAATTTATTTATATTATTTATTTTATTTTTAGTTGGATGACCGGGGAAGTCCATTGGGCCAAGAAGAGCCCGTTTTCAGTGGAGGCCCAGGGAAAAAGCTTCAATGAACAATTACAAGCATACACAAAGCAGTATAATCATCTAAATCAGGCTGAGAATACAGCATAATACATATAAGGTATAATACAAGTCCCTCCAATGGAGCTCTGGAAAGTTTGCACTATAATTTCCAGTGGGCAGAGCCTAAGCATTTAGACAGAATCAAATTACGGCCTCACATTTCAAACATATGTTCATATCTCTGGAACCATAGGAGTTACTAAAAAAGTATAAATGGCAAACTCTTCAGTACAAACTATTTTTATAGTGGTGTTATTCCTTAGGTTGTAGGTCTTAATTTGGATTTAATAAGTCACAGTAACTATTAAGTTTGTAATATTTTGTAAATAACTTACAATATCTCAAAGCCACTCACAATACACACATACTGTCAGTAGCATTTTGTTCATCTAGCTGAAAGCTTTCATATGAGGCTAAGTAGTTCTGTCTGTTCTACTTGGTTGTTGAGATATTTAGAAAAACATGACACTTATGACAATATAAATAAATATTATATGATCAGCAATTAAAATATCTTTATCTGCACTATACAGAGGTCAGATATTGAAACAATTGTATACTTGTGTCTGTATGTAGCATGATTTTGGAATTATTAATGCAAATATGATCAAGCAATATTTGATGCCTAGAGGTTTCAGTAGGATGTAGCAGCAGAAACACGTGGAGGTGTCACAAATATTCCCAGCAAAAAACAAACTGGCTATAATATTTGCACACACACACACACACACACACACACACACACACACACACACACACACACACACACACACACACAATGACACCAAAAAGAATGAACTTAAACAAAAAACAAAGAAAAATGGCTCACACGGGAGCAAACCAACAAAATCTCAAGTTATATAAAAAAGTAACATAAGAACACCTGCAGTGTACATGTACCCCTTAACCCCCCCCAACCCCCCAAAAAACAAAAGTTAAAAGAAGTAATAACAGACTGGCAGCAGAGATGAAGATTGTTCCTTTGATTATGTTCCAGCTGATTTGAGTTTGTATAGCAGCTTTGAAGATAGACGAGCTAGGTGGGAAAGTATGGCTGTCTGCTGGCTGGCCCACTCCAGGAGGTAAATATTTCTGACAGCAATCTGATATGCTTTCAGTGATGAGTTAGTGCCATGGGGCAGACTGTTCACAGATGATGGTTGTAATTGGGTATTGTCTGCTAAGTGGTACATTTATAGGTGAAGGGGTTTCTCTTTGTTTTTTTTTTTTTTTTTAATTTTTTTTGGCCCTGTTTGCGTGCCCTCTAGCTGATTATCAACTGTTCTCTAGGGCTGCACTTACAGCTGCATTTCTTCCTTAGTGCCCATGGTGCTACACCTGGGATGAGACTGCTCCATTGGTAGGATGAGAAGGAGAAGTGGATCAGAGTGGAGCAGCACACTATTCTGCATGCGAGCAGATTTTTTTTGTATGTCCTAATTGGCTGGAGCCACAGATACCACATGTATCACCACATATATCATCAGTTAACTGCAACTTTCCCACTTCTATTCAGATTTTAACAGATCTTCTGTATATTTGCAAGTCCAGCAGGGGCATAAACACTTCAAAGATCTAAGCAGAAGTTTCTGACCAATGCCCCCGTTATCCTGCACAAAAAGACAAAAGTCACACCACTAGTACTTCTTACACTGTTTGTTGCTCACTATTTTGACTGCTCAGCTAAAATATTGATAATGACTCCACTCCAAGCACCTTACTGGACAGTATAGTACTCTCAATACAGAAAGCTCTTACCCTAGTGGACAGTATAATATTCTCAGTACAGAAAAAGTTTACCCTACTGAGCAGCCCATTACCATCAGTACAGGAAGCACTTACTCTACTGGACAGTATAGTATTCGCTGAACAGAAAGTGCTTACACTACAGGACAGTATAGTACTCTCAGTACAGAAAGCTCTTACACTAGTGGACAGTATAATATTCTCAGTACAGAAAAAGTTTACCCTACTGAGCAGCCCATTACCATCAGTACAGGAAGCACTTACTCTACTGGACAGTATAGTATTCGCTGAACAGAAAGTGCTTACACTACAGGACAGTATAGTACTCTCAGTACAGAAAGCTCTTACACTAGTGGACATTATAATATTCTCAGTACAGAAATAAGTTTACCCTACTGAGCAGCCCATTACCATCAGTACAGAAAGCACTTACTCTACTAGACAGTATAGTATTCGCAGAACAGAAAGTGCTTACACTACAGGACAGTATAGTACTCTCAGTACAGAAAGCTCTTACACTAGTGGACAGTATAATATTCTCAGTACGGAAATAAGTTTACCCTACTGAGCAGTCCATTACTGTCAGTACAGAAAGCACTTACTCTGGACAGTATAATCTTCTCAGCAAAGAAAGTGCTTACCCTACTAGACGGCATAGAATTTGGTGTGTGTGTGTGTGTGTGTGTGTGTGTGTGTGTGTGTGTGTGTGTGTGTGTGTGTGTGTGTGTGTGTGTGTGTGTGTGTGTGAGTGTGTGTGTATAATGTGCTCAAACTGTCAAAAATTTGAACACTTAAACTTTCAATAAATGCACTAAATCTATAAGACTGGGAGAAATTTAAAACAGGCAAAACATACAGGGGGGCCTCCCTTCTCACTCTACAACCCCTGCAACTTATATACACAAATTTTGAGATCACAGTACACTTGGGAAAAGATAAATTCTCAGATACTGGTAAACCATGATCTTGCATAACCAAATACCAGCTATGTCTGAAAACTGAATTTTCAAGAGAAAGACAGACATAAATATACATGGTAGAATATCTTGGTAGGTCTCATCAAACAGAACAGAGAGTACAAATCACCCCAATCTAAGTAATTAGTACTGTAAATAATGTCTGTATGTGCAAAGAATGATATTAAACAGTGTTTGTAATAGTGATGCAAATAACCTACTCTAAGCAGAAGGATATTTCTTTAATTGTAGAAAGTGTTTTGCGAAATGGGATCTGTTGCTTTAAGGTTAGACGGTTACCTGTCTGTATTAATAACAGCATGTTTCTTTAATGATTGTTTTTGGATGCATTATAAAAAGAAGACTGAGGAAAGCCCATTCAGACATTTTCCCTTTGTGGAATGGGATTGTGTGTCTAGATCAGCAGCATTGTGGGGCAGAATCAACAACAATGAAGAAAGGTCTGGTTGAAGAAGACAGAAATTGTTGCTGCCAGAGGAATCTGGACAGACAGAGAGAACTGCAATAAATACTGTTTCACAGCAGTATAAGTCTGAAGCAAAGGTACTTGCTGCAAATTCAGTTAAACCATAAGTCTTTGTTTTATTTGGAAGAAACTGCCTTATGTGCACTTGCATATTTATTTAAGTTACCTTTGTTGACCTGGTTAGTCCCATTAAGCTTGTAGCCCCTTTCCAGGGAAACCCAAGGTGGTATTTATACTACAAGGGAAAATATGGCTAGGGCATCTGGGAACTTCCCCTACTCATCACTGTTATGAGTGAGACCATTTTGCATGAGGTGGCCCTGAGAAACAGGGAGACAGATGGAGAGACAGTGGAGTGGTGAGAAAAATAGAGGAGAAAGATAATATTGAGACCAGAGAATGCATGCAAGATCCTAAAGAGATATTTCAAGCAAATTTGTTTGATGGATATTAGTAAGCAAATGATATATAATTACAATGCTCCAGTTGGGAGGGCTGTGGGTGATTTGCTTAAAGAAATGGTGGTGCAGAGTGAGACAGAAGATGAAGGCAATGTTTCCTGAGGGGACATTATGGGGAAAATACAAAAGGAGGATGCACAGATGATCCTGAGTAATAGCAGTGAGATGGAAAAGAAAACATATGCAGAGAAAGTAAAATAAGGCAAAAGGGGAGTAGCAGAAAAGACAGAAGCAGAAGAAAATGAAAAATGGAAGTACATGGTAAGGATTCAAAGTAAAGAAAACAAAAAATTAGCAGGTTTGAAGTGTGGTACAATTCAATAGCTCCTTTGGGTGTAAAACTACATAAGGTAAGAATATTTATTCTTATTACCAAAGAGACATTTTGTGACATTATATTCAAGGCCATTTTTTCAATGGAAAATTTTATTCAAGACTATGCAAAAAGGAAAGACTGTAACCCATGGAATCTTTATGTGATACAAGCATTTAACAAGGAAACAAAAATAGAAAACAATCATGTTCAGTTTTGAGCAAAGGCAGAAAGAGAGACTGAAAGGACATTTGAAAACTTTATGTAAATAAGTACTGGACATTACAAAAGTTTATGATAAAAGGGGTTTATGGACTGTAAGTTGGGACTGTAATATTGTGTTAAAAATAGAAAGAGGAAAAAAGAGGAAAAAATGTATATATACCAAGCATGATGAATGAGGAGGGGAATAGAGGGGGCAACCTAAAACATTTTTTTTTGTGGAAAAGAAGGACATTTGATAAGTAACTATGATAAAAGAAAATGTTAAATTTGGTGAAAAATGGGACATGATACAAAAAAATGTAAAATTAAATGTTTAAATGTAGCAAAATTGGACATTTATGGATGGATTGTAAAAATGAAAATAAGAGTAAGGAAAAGAGAGAAGAAAAGAAACAAAGAAAATAAACTTTAGAAGTAGTAGAAATAGAAAAAAAATGTAGATAAAAAAATAATAAAGGGGCATAGAAGGCTCTGAAATAAGTGACAAAGAAGACATAAAATAGGTGATAGAAAAAGAAAGAAAATAATTCTGTTGCTAAAAAGATAAAATATGGAAAAAGAAAATTTAAACGGATAAGTAGAAAAGAAAAAAGAAAGAAAATGGATGAAAAAGGATATATACATGTAATCATTGGGGGTTGATATAACGGTTAAAGTGGTGGACTCAGTCCTTGTTTCTTGCCTTTAGGAGGACAATTGGCTAGGCCTAGAATGGCCCATTAAAGGGACAATCCCAGTCTCTAAAATTCGGGTCTACCTACAAGTAACAAAAGTAACGCCCACTTATCTACGTCACTCACATTCCCACCCACGGTGTCATTTTCTTGTAAATTTCCTGTATTTCGTAAATTCCATTCTACTTTTGCCTCCCACTGTCAACTATCATTTCAGTTTACGTTCCTGTCACAATTGAATCAGATGTTTGTTCCCATGTTAATACATGTTTTCCCCTGTTCAATTCTTTTCACTTATATCATCAGTAGTTTAACTTATTTTTTTCAGACATACTTTCAGTAGGACGGTTATAAGTGCAAACTGCTCCTTAAAGCAAAATTTTGTTTTTTTCCAAACGATCGTTCATTAGGTGGTGTCCCTTAAAGTCAGTGTGATAACATGTTTGACTTTCAGATTCCGTATCCTTCAAAAAATCTAAGCTCATAACAATTATCTAAGGTTATAAGAGTAATATTTAAAATCTGTACTCATTTTTGATACTTCATCCCCCATTACTTTAGGCTATGTCTAGATTTGTTGTTCGAACAGGTTGAGAGGCATAGAATGGGCTTTCAGTCACATTTGACTGCTCCTTAAATTTAATCTTTGTTTCTTCGAACGATCGTTCATTGTGGTTCCTTTCTATAGGAACCACAATGAACGATTGTTCTAAAAAGCAAAGTTTTAATGTAGGAAACAGTTGATAAGCACAAAAAGTAAAACTGCTTGGAGATTTGCTTAACAACTGCTGGTTACATTAAAACGTTGTTGCCATGTTGACAGAATAGGAGAATGTTTAGTAACATTCACTTTCAGATGCAAAATAAGTCAATAATTTATTAACATTATTTGAATGTATTTCACCACTTTTTTTAGGTTACTGCCAAGCAAACTGTACAATAGTGAAATACAATACTAGCTTCTTAAATTAATGCCGGTACTGATTTTGCGGACACGATTGAAGCGCTAAAGCGCCAACGCGCCAGTGCGCCTATTGATTTTGCTGCAACAAACTACTTTTCAGTTTTTCACAAAGCATTTATACTTGTATGCATGTCTATCCTGATGTAAGAAAGTATATTTCTTCTTTACAAATTCCCATAGCTACAGCTCTGAAGAAATACAAAAATCAAGGACAGTTTTTACATTTATTCTAACACACTTTGTAAAGTTAATGGAGTAACAACTGTTGCATAAGCATGCATATTCAGAACACTGTGTGCTATTGTTGACAAATTGTGATCCTCCCTAATAAAAATCAAAGGTTTTACAAAAGAAACTTAGCAGCAACATCCGTATTGCAATATTCTGTCCCACTTGCTTCCCTCTTGGTTCTCAAGTCTATTTCAAATATTGTATGAAACCTAATGGCAGGAAGACTCAAACATTGACAACCATTTGAAATATTATTCTAATTCGCTTGTAAATTTGGACGGGCTTCCATCAGTGTGCTTGTTCTGAGCAAGAAGTATGAAACTTTAATATATGGCATTGTTAATTGGCTGCAACCCTTAGTATTTTACCAGTAAATCAAACATTTTGCCAGAGGATGGGCAAAATCAATGTCCTTCTACAAAATTAGAGACAGCTGAGAAGTATGCTTATTACTAAACTGTGTTCCTTCAAATCACAACTTTAGGGATGAAGAAAAAATGCTAGGCAAAATAAGGAACAGTTGAAAGGTTTATTTATTGTTGTAGTTTGTTCTTTGACAGTGCTATACCTTACTTCCATTCAGTTACATGTAGCTGGCTTGATCAGTACTTATAAAGAATGTTATTGTTCAGCATAAATTTACTTTTCTGTTGCATAGCTTGATGTATAGAATTATATTACGGCTTGCTTCTGTTCCCTTGCTTAGCATTATAAATTTCATTGTAATTGGTGATAAATCTCTCTCTCCAGTGCATTTTGTTTATGCACTGGTGGAGAGACAAGAAATACAAGGCAACTGGGTCTTTCATGGCAAAAAAGGCAAGACAGAGATCTCTGCATACCTCTCAACTGCACTGATTTTCACAGAGTTTCTAGATTTTTGCTTCATACTGTTGGTCTGTTTTTCACAAAAATGAGGTTTTCTGGCAAATCACTGACAAATCACTGAAGACTGAAGTCAGAAAATAATGACAGGCACTAGAGTTTCAGACTTCATACCCTTCAAAAAAATTCATGCTAATGCCAAACCTGTTATTCTATCATCTTTCTAAGTTTGTAAGAGCAATATTTAAAAGTTGTCACTGTTTAGCCCCCCCCCCCCCATTATTTATGGCTTTGTCCAGACTTCATGCTTTAAAATGTTGAGGTGTTTGATAGTCTGCTCAAGATTATCTAAGATTCTGAAGAAAAGGACAGTATTTTAAGTTTTTCCCGTTAGCTTAGGGTCTTTAGGTCAGTGATCTCTCTATTTAGCAACATCTGGGGTTTTGCTAGTTGTTGTATATGTCTACTGAATTACCTCCTAAAGGGAACATTATGCTCAATAATTGGCCTAATCAATACTGGTTATACAGAAAACTTGACTTCTCTAGATCTGGATTATATTCTGTTGGAAAGTAACAACACTAAAAAGAATTTTCTGGCTACTGTTGTCATGATGACTGGAAGATAAGTGATTATAGGCCCATGAGTCACGGTCCCTAACAACATTTTCATTTGAAGTGGGGTGTTGTCTATGCTGTATGTTTGGGGGAGGGGTTGTCTACCAGATATCACAATATTGCACTTTTTTACATTAATTTGAGCTTGTTTTCAGTACACCAGTTATTTATATGTGTATGTTCTTGTAGAAGGGTAAAATTATCAGGAGGGAATTTATTTATTGACATTAGATTACCTGGAAAGTCTGACTGGGTAGAATCTCATTTTCAATGGAGGCCCAGGGAGAAAAGCTCAAAATTATTATAAAACATTTTAAGAATAATAATTTTATTATCTGCAAAAGTAAAACAAAAACATCTGCAGTTTGAATAGTTATAACAAATTAGACATAATATAGAAACATTGGTTAAGAATTGATACAGGTTATATGACAATCATTTAATAGAGAAATTTTAGACAATTTGTAGAGAAATTCAAGGTAGGTTACTCAAATACAAACAGGAATTGCAATATGAAGTGAGGGAAAAACAGGCTTATGACATATTTAGAGAGAAAGGCAGGGAGAGAATATGACAGAAGTAAGGAAATAAGTGAAAAGGCAGAGTAAGGAGGTTTAAGAATGAAAAGGTACTTGTTCATATTTAGAGGGAACTAGGACACATACTCGACTAGCATATGTCCAAATCACAAAACATCGAACACACATACACGAAAGCACTTAACATCGAAAAGCGCTTCCGTGTATGTGTAGTTCAAAAAAAATCTACATTTGTGCAGGGGGGCCCCCTGCACCCCCCCCCCACACTTTAATTTTCTCACTCAGAGATCACACTACAGTGAGGAAAAGAGAATTTTCCCTTACCAGAACTGTAGTCCGATCTACGAAACAGGCACACATACACGGAAGCACTTTTCAATGTTAAGCACTTTCGTGTATCTGTGATCGATGTTTTGTGATTTGGACATATGCTAGTTGAGCATGTGTCCGGATCCCATTTAGAAATATAGTTTATCCTGGTTTGAGCAAGAACAGAGCAAGATTTTAGCTAGAAAGTCTTTTAGAGTGGTTTTGAAAGATGGGAGGGAGGGTATTGACCTGATGGATACAGGTAAGCAGTTCCTGGCCGTAGCAACCTTGTACGAATACAGATAATGCCCAGCAGATCTGATAGGTTTGTAGACAGACAATAGTTTTTGGTCAGTGGATTGCAATGACCGACTTGGAACATAGTTATGTAGAATATGTTTTACTGCTAGACAGGCAGATGGATGCTGGATAATTTTATAGGTGGTAAGCTGTGTATATGTTAGTTGATGAGGCATTCTAACCTGTTTGGGCTTTTCAATGCTATACAGTGGTGGGTTCTGAAAGGGGTATTTGCTGCAAATTTAGCAACTTGTTATAGCATTGTTCAAGTTTTAATTTTTGTGAGCCTGGAGGTTAGGAAGGATGGAGGCACCATAAAAAAGTGTGGGTAGGAGAGAAATAGTGGCAAGTGAAGTTTTAGCTTCGTCAGTAAGAAAGTTTTTGGCTCTGTAAAGCATCCCTAGTTTTTGATGAGTTTTTCTTATGCAATTTTGTATTTGCAGGTGGAATGTTAAATTACCATCCACTATCACCCCTAATAATTTGGTATCATAAGTGACTCAAATGTTTGTATTATCAAGATAGAGGACTTTAAATTTTGTTTTTTTTTTCATATGAGAGGGATGGGTGGAAAAGAGTAGTAGTTTGGTCTTTTTTGGAATGAGCAGAAATTGTGAGTTACCAAGCCATGTTTCAGTGGTGGTTTAGCTTGACAATAACTCCCAGTTTATAGGCATCTACAACAAACAAACATTCCATCAGTAAGAAAGGTGTGTGTGTGTGTGTGTGTGTGTGTGTGTGTGTGTGTGTGTGTGTGTGTGTGTGTGTGTGTGTGTGTGTGTGTGTGTATATGTGTGTGTAATACCCTAATTAGCTATAGCAAGTTAGTTAATCTTCTACGCCAGCTACCAGAATGCTCAAAAATATGAGTATCAATGCATTTTCAAGGAATTGTGAGCTTTAAGGGAAGGTTACTGTTGCTCATGTGAAATCTGTTTTCAATGTGCAACTGTATTTGTTTAGCAAATGGTCATCACTGATTGTGCTGCAAAACTTGAAAGCAGTGTTAGTAGCACAACAGGGAATATATTTGCTTTTGATGCAGATGGCTGTGGGTTCTACTCCCACACCTTGTAGATGGATTGCTAATATTGTGTTGTACTTTAAGGGCTGGAGGTCCTTCAGTCTTGAGTGTGTCCTCTTTGGATCAGATGCCTCATAACTATAAACCCATTGTTTGGTTTGCAATCTGTACCAGCAATGTATTCTTCAAGGACAGCAGGCATTGAATCTGTCGATGAAACACTGAAATTTAAAGTAGTTTGCTTGCAGCAACCTCTTCATTACTTACAGATGTATTTAATGTGGAATTATTCAGATTACTTTTACTGCTGCAGAAATTGTGCATATTAACTGAAGAGTAGCCTTTTATGGATGAAATGTTCTGCAGTTAGCAGTTTTATCCTTATTGGTGCATATGTTTTGTTTCATTGCTTATTGGAAAAATGTTCAAACCTACAACGTTAAAACACACAGTAACAAGCAGTGCTTTACTATACAAGGAATATAATTTAATACAATCAAGACTGTACATCAAAGAATACACGTGTATGCATGATCCTACAAATGTGTGCAAAGGGCCAATAGTTTGAAATCAGCCCAAAGGTAAACTTTTTCCTCCAATGACCAGATGCATTTTCTTTGATTGTATGTTTCAATGCCATTTCAATTAATGTAAGTTTCAGTTGTAGAGAAGTTTACTGTTCATGCTTAGTCTGTTTTATTGGGAGCGTATTGTTTTGTTTAGCAAATGTCTATCTGTGTATGTGCTATAACATTTGAAATAAATGTTTTAAAGCTCTTGAATCATTTTAGAAGTGAAGAAGAAAATAGTATGAACACTGACAGGTTTGAACAGTGTTTATGGTAAATCAGGAGAAGCAGCCAAGTAATGGACACTGGAATGGCTGCACTGTGGACTGAAGGGGCTGCTGTGTGTAAAGGGAGCCCCAATCCATTACCCTGCCTAAAGCCCCATTTGACCATGATCCGGCTCTGGCCTTCAGACCTGAATTGATGGATTTTGCTTGTGCACCAGTTAGCATTCCAGCATGTAACTTATGGATTTACATTGTTTGATTAGTTTGTCAATATGTGTGAGTGTGGGATAGTATCACAGACCCTGACCAGATCTATGTTTGCTCTTTTTAGGGTTTTGTTCTCATCTAAAGCCTTAGTGACATTTTCAAAGAAGCCGACTAAGTTAAGCAGACAAATCTACCCTTCACAAATCCAGACTGATTTGGGTCATGAGGCTGTGGATTGCCAATATATTTATTTTTGAGGTCTACAGTGACATGTTTCACTGTCTTCAGACTAGTCTAGTAAGGCTTATTGATGTATAGTTACAAGAATTAATTGTGGAACCACCTTTATGAAGGACAACCAAGGCTGTTCTCTATATGTCTTGCATGAAGTCACTTGAGAGGCTAAGGATGAACAGATTTAGGACTATATCTGAAAAACGGTGGTTTATACTAGCAAGGAAATACCCAAGCATTGTTGGCTACACAGAACTAATGTTTTTACCTCTGACAGCTGGGAGATCATCACTGGAGGAGAGTGGAAGATGTGTAATGTACTAGTGTACCACATACGTAAAGACAACACACTGTTTTTACTGTCTGTATTTCAATAAAGACATCTTCAAAATGCTCAAGCTAATTCACTTAGTTTTTCTGCATATATTCTAAACATGGCTCTGATAAATTTAAAATGCATTCCAGTTCAAGTTTCTGCCTTTATATTGGCAAGTAGATCAAAGATTTCAGGTAGCAAGTGATGCGAAATAGCAATGTACTATGTATTTATACATAATTTTTTTTAATGGCAACACTGAACACGTCTGCATATGACAACTTTAACCAAACTTACAGCTTGGAAACTTTGAAACTAATCACTTTCAAACTGTGACTATGCAGACTGGATACAGTGTAACAGTTGGTTTCACTATCAAAATGTAACAATAAGTGTTCTACCTTAGCTTAGCAACTAAAACAAAGATACTGTATCAGATTGCAGCAGAGCAAATTTGACTACTTATATTCATAATTATTTCCAACCTCCATTATGATCAACAATTTCAGAACTCAACTTTGCATCTGGAGAGGAATAAAACAATGCTATTATACATCTCTAAAAAGAAATGGGTGTTTTGGCTCACTGCTTTCACCCATTTGTTATGTATGTTTATACACAAGCTAATAACTGATAACATTATTTAGAACATTTTGGTTCGGAATATCTCAGTCACTATAACTGAACGGTTGCATTCTTGTTTTCTGGTACTTGTTGTCTGCTACTGAAAGATGGTGACCATGCAATTGCCTGCATATACTTATTAACAGATTATCTGTTGAAGCAGTCATGCTGCATGCTGATCTGAATCCAAAGTGTTCATCTCCCATCTTACTTTCTACTACTCTGTGTATTAATTTATCAATCACCCTCTGCAGAATTTTTATGCAGTATGACAGGAGTTTGATAGCTCTGTAATAAACACACTTGTGAATGTACCCTTTGCACTTGAACACTGGCACTAATATGCTTATAC